>NW_020799692.1:0-21785 GCF_003590095.1 Trichoplusia ni | reverse complement strand
GATACTCATTGATAATGTCAAGACAATTGACTTGTGACTAGGTTAGCTTCACGTTTGGTTGAAGTCGGACAGTCCGTTGAATATAACCGACTTTGGAAGTTGAAATGTAGCCGCTGTGGAAGAGAGATGGTGGTCATTTCTCATGTTATTTTTTCTTTTTTTTAACTACTACCGCTGTAAGTAAATTCATCCTTGTATCGCGAGGGTTTTTAACAAATAGTCAAGTCACAAGCACAAAGACGCCGAGACAAGCATTCGCGAATCTCACAAGTGCTTGTCAGACGTGGGGATCGAACTCGCTGCAATACGCGCAACAGTGGGTTTGGCGTGGCGACCTCAACCATTAGGATATTGTGTATTCAAAGTTTTTAAAGTAACCTATGTTAGTTAATAATAAGTGATGCAAAAGTTTTAACTTACACGTATTTATCAGGATTGCCCGACTAGTTTCGGAGCCTGTGGCCCTGACTGCTATGTAACAAGAAGTCTTGGACTTGATCCCCACCACAGACAAATGTATGTGATTATCACGATGTTCTACGACTCGGTGTTATTTATCTATATTATGTATGTTTTTAGAAATATATAACTATGTTTATCAGTTGTCTAGTACTCATAATACAAGCTTTGCTCAGTTTGAGACTAGATGGCGTTGTGTGAAATTATGTGATTATTAATGTATTTATGATTAAGAATATCCGGCTTTTTGAAGAAAACCTGTCCACTCTACCTGTGATCATGACATTGATTGTTCAAAATTTATTTCAATTTATAACTTTTCATCTCCGTCAATAATCGAAAGAGTCGATTGCCTTGGTCATCATGGCCTGTCCTGCAGCAGGAGCGCGGGGCGTATACCGCGTCATGCAAATATTAATGACATCATTCGTCGTGCTTTTGTCACTGCTGGTGTACCTGCCTTTTTAGAACCCAATGGTTTGGTACGCAACGATGGTAACAGACCTGACGGAATGTCATTGCTGCCTTGGAAATTGGGTCGGCCTTTGGTGTGGGACGCGACTTGCGTCGTCATCCTCACGCCATCCCATGTTCTAAGTTTAGGGGTCTGAGAATAATCTTAGACCCCGACGATTAACAATAATAACAGTATAATATAATATTCCACAACTTTCACACAACGCCATCTAGTCTCCAACTAAGCGAAGCTTGTATTATGAGTACTTGACAACTGATAAACATACTTATATATTTCTAAATACAAACATAATATAGATAAATTACACCCATCACACAAAAAATTGTCCTGGGAATCGAAATCACGACTTCTGGAATAGCAGTCAAGGCTCTAACAACCAGACCAACACAACCATCGAAATTTTATAAAAAATGCATTATTTTTATACATCTATTCTTTATCGTAAGTTTAAGAGAATGTGAACTATTTTATTTGAACGTCATACATTCGATTCTTTGCCAATTTCTTATATTACGTCACAATCTCCTTGAAGTCTTGTTGTCACAGACAGACGGACGCGAGACTCGTATTATATAAGATTTATAAGTAATAATAAATATAAATGTATGACTGAGTAAATAAAGTTTTATATTTAAAATGTCTGCCAACGGTTTGATCTGTTTAATGTTATAAATTGGTAAAGTTTTTGAGTTGGTGACGTTGTATGCCATCTCAGGAACTACTGAACCGATTTTGATGTTTTAGGAAATAAAAAGCCCGTTTTTTTTCGAGCTCAATGTATCCCACTGCTGGGCAAAGGCACCTTTTCAAAATTATCTATCCTGGGCCACTTGCCACCAGACACCAATTCTGCTACTTTTATTTATTTAGAAATTTGATTAAAATGACACTATTCCTATTCTATTCAGCATTTTGCCAACACAATTATTTGAAATTCAGGACAGGGTGGAATAGTCACTAATAATACACTGAAGTCTAGCACAGCCTTTATAAATGCTCAGGTTTGCTAGTTTCCTTCCACAATTTTCAGTAAATAATAATTACTTCACAATAAGCAAGCAATTTAAAAAGACATTGGTGCCTGGATTCGAACCTACAACCTTTGACATGGTAACTCCACTAGGCACTATCTTTAATTAAATCTAAGTTTTAATTAATATTAAATAAAATATAATTATAATATTTTCTAGACTTTTATATTATTTAGTTTTTAGATCATTTCTATGTATTTAGAAGATAAAATAATTATTATTATTTACTAGCAGTCGCGCCCGGCTCCGCCTGCGTGTTTATCAGTCACCACTTTAAAGCATAATGCTGTTTTATAACTCAAATAGTAAGTACCCTATGTGTTTGCCAAGCTATAATCTATCTCTGTGATAAATTTCATCAAAATCCGTTCAGTAGTTTTTGCGTGAAAGAGAAACAAACATCCATACAAACTTTCGCGTTTATAATTTTAGTAGGATTATCACAAAGATAGATTTGAAGGCAAATCTTATTATGACTATATTATTATAAGATGTAATTGTGAATGCAAGTCCATTGTGTTAAACGGTACGGGAAAATCACTGAAAGAAATTTATTGAAAAAACTTATACATCTACTCATTAGTGTCATCGTCATCATCATCCACAGCCTTTATCCTCCCACTGCTGGGCACAGGCCTTCCCTTCCTCGTGCCAATTTCTACGGTTCCTGTGCTAGCCTCATCCAGACTCGACCCGAGACCTTTAGGTATATTTACACAAATATATACATTACTGTAAATTTGCAAAATTGAAATAAACGTTTATTACTACATGTATATGAGTATACAATACGATATATACTAATAAAACAGAATTTTTACTAAGTGTCTGTCAGTCTGTTTGTTTCAGCTAATCTCTGAAATGTCTGGACCGAATTTGACGGAACTTTTATAAGCAGGGAACGGTGTAATAAATAGTAACTAAGGCTACTTCTAATTTAGAAAATGGTTTTTTGTCTTTCACTCACCTTGTTCCGGCTAATCCCTGAAATGGCTGGACCGAATATGACGGAACTTTTATTGGCACTGAGCTGATATAATAAAGGACTTAGGCTACTTTTATTTTAGAAGTGATTTCTTTTGATTCCACACACATACGGCTAGCAGTAAAATACAAATTGAGATAAACATGTGGTACGGTCATAAATTTGATGGGTCAACTTTTCCACAGTAAATTTGTTTTTCGCTAGTCTATTTGTACAGAACCCTCAAGGTCGCGAGCACGACTCTCACTTTAACGCATGCTTTTTTACATTTATCAATAATAGAATAAAGAAATAAAGCTTTTGACTAGCGTATTGGTCTAGTGGTTAGTGATCCTGGCTGCTACACCAGAGGTCGTTCGTTCGATTCCCATGCACCCAGGACAAATGTTTGTGTGATGAGCACAATAATTTGTTCTGTATTTGGGTTTAATAAATCTGTATTATATCAGTATTTAGAAATATATAAGTATGTTTATCAGTTGTCTAGTACTCATAATACAAGCTTTGCTTAGTTTGAGAATAGATGGCGTTGTGTGAAAGTTGTGGTATCATTATTAAACTATTTATTCGCGGTTATGACGCATACAGGACACAAAGTAGACCTGTTGCTTTTTTTCTGCAGGTAAATCTTGATGACCTTGAAGATCTTGGTCGTCCACCAGCCAACTTCACGCGAAGTCTACAGTCTTTCTTTATGCTGAAAGTCAAGCAAATACTTCTAGGTAAGTGATTGTGGTACTAACATGTGTTGTGTTGAAAGATAGACAGTCGCTCTGTTAGTCAGACCTTAGGCTATAATATATAATCCTAAGTTATAAGTAGAAATTATTACTATGTTATTACTAGCTGTTGCCCGCGACTCCGTCTGCGTGGACTTCAGTGTACAGCGTTCGGTGGTCCCCGTTTCCATGGAAATACATCCCCTTAGTGATCTTATAGCTTTTACACACCTTTTCAATTTGCCCTCGGAAACTATTTCAATAATCGGAATAAAAGGCAGTCTATGTTCTTTTCCATGTCAATGGCTATATGCATGCCGAATTTCATCCAAATCCGTTCAGCCGTTTTTGCGTAATTGAGTAACAAACATCCAAACATCCACACTTTCACATTTATAATATTATTAGTACAAGCTGTTGCCCGCGACTTCGTCCCCGTGGGTAGAAGATATAAGTTATGATTTATACCTGCCCTGTTTTTTTCGCATTTTCCATTGTATCTTCGCTCCTATTAGTCGCAGCGTGATGTTTTATAGCCTAAGGCCTTCCTCGATGAATTGTCTATTCAACCCAAAAATATTTTTTCAATTTGGACCAGTAGTTCCTGAGATTAGCGCGTTCAAACAAACAAACAAACAAACTCTTCAGCTTTATATATTAGTATATAGATAAGGATAAATGAATTTCGGGACTAACCTTTAAACTTGGCATACATTTACACTTTTTTTTGTTTTTGTATTGAACTTGGCTCTCATTTCACATAATTATATGTTTTTGATGAGATTACTCTCAACAAAACTCACAAACATAACCTCTTTATAAGGAAAGTATTTCCACGTGGTTTTTTCATCTCCTAAACACTTTTGTTTTTATTTAAAGTACACTGTTATGGCAATAAATTTACTTCGTTTTTTTGATATCTTGTACTATTGATAAGGATACATTAAAAATAGATACAGCGTTACGTCATGAAGTGCGCACGCGCATATGTGAGCGTATCCGTTGTAGATAAGTTATATATTGGTTGGTTTCGATGCAAATAAGAACAGGATTTATTAAGCGCCATTTTGGAATCTTCTTTTTTTTTGCTAGTTTTTTTTTTATGTTATAATTTGATATTTTGTTTTCGATTGCTTTTTTTTATTAGATGTAACTTATTATGTTTGGGTACTGATAAAAATAATAGTAACCAGGTTTTTTTTCTAGTTATTAATGAGTAAAATTCTAAAATTTTACATTTCTCTACTAATTTATTTTGTTATTTCAATTGAGAAGTCAAGTTTTTGTTTATTTTTATTATTTAGAAAAGTCAAAATTAAAAATATATTATTTATTTAAATTTTTGTTTCACCTTAACAATCGTATTATCCTTATTTAATCTTATCAGTAACTGCAACAATTCGAATCAAAACCTATACTGATTAAATAATTAAGTCATTCATTATCAACGTACATTGGAAACGCACACACACACACAGTCAAAGCATTGATATTCATATCATTATTACCAAATACATTAATACTGTCATATCAATCCTTATTTCTACTAGTTTAAGGTTGAATTTCCTGTAACTGGCGTCCATAATTAGTTGGTTTTAAAGCAGCTTGTAGATTTTGCTCAAAATACACTCAGTCACATGTTTGCTATAGTCTTGTGAACACGTATCGTAAGTAATTTGAATAATTATTAACAATATTTACCTTTTTCTAAGTTATTATTTTATATTTAAACGACTCCCGCATTAAGGAATTTCAACCTTATGTCGCGTGTTTCACAAACATTCAAGTCACATACACAAGACACCCAGACTCAAGACAAGCATTCGTGGATCACACAAATGCTTGTCCTGCGGGGATCGAACCTGTGTCGTCCACAATTGGTTTTGCGTGGTGATCTTAGATACTACTATACGTGCAATTGTCTGTTGTTTCATTATTCTAAGTCGCTGAGAAACGTTAAAGGAAAATGACGTTAGGAAACCAGATGGCATACCACTACATTTTAAAGTAATATTAGTGGCTAGCTTTTCGCCCGCGGCTTTGCCCGTGTCGAGGTCGGTTATATCGCGTTTCCAAGAGAACTCTTCAAAAGTCCGGGATAAAAACTATCCTATGTTCTTTCTCAAGGTCAACTCTATCCCTGTACCAAATTTCATTCAGTTCAGTGGTTTAGACGTGAAAGCGTAACAGACAGACAGAGTTATTTTCGCATTTATAATATTAGTAGGGATTGTGTAAGCGTGAGAGCGTTATACACGGCGCATAGCGGCATCTCACTTACACACAGGTAATAATATTACTTATTATTCTTTCTAGATTTTTAATATTGGAATCTGTAATAACACTTAACACTGCCGGCTTTGAAAGCGGCGTGATTAATCCTTCTTTACAACTTTAAAATGCATTTTGAATGGACTTAAAAGAGGAAAACCGATTTGTTTTTTACTTATTTTTTCATCAAGTTTATTTCAATAGTTTTTCTTTGAAGTTGATGTTATATTTTTGTTAGTATAACAATATGATTTTTACGATTAGTATTTAATTTTAGTTATTGATTTCTATTTTAAGTTAAATAAATATTTGTTACTAGCTGTCGATAATCACAATGCAGATAAATATATATTTTTTTGCAAACCTTTCCTGGACTTCCACGAATATTTTAAGTAAACTAAGCGATTCAGCCGTTCTAGCGAATTATAGCGAGATTACCTAATAGCAATTCATTTTTAAATAAACGAGAGGAAGATTTCATCACTCCTTTTCTTGTCTGACGTTTAAATATTAACCCTCTACATGGCGAAAGGCCTCTGCCCACCTGTGGGATTGATACAGTCTGTTATTATGACCAGCTAAGGGAAAGAGCTATCATCAGCGACTGGCCTGCTGGTCTGGTAGTTAGTGGCTCTGTCTGCTATACCGGAGGTCGTGGGTTCGATTCAAGCCCAGGACAAATGTTTGTCTGATGAGCACGAACATTTGTTCTGTGTCTGGGTGTAATTTATCTATATTATGTATGTATTTAGAAATATATAAGTATGTTTATCAGTTGTCTAGTACTCATAATACAAGCTATGCTTAATTTGAGACTAGATGGCGTTGTGTGAAAGTTGTGGAATATATATATTATATATATTATCATCGGCCTAGCCTGCCATATCAACTTTTAAACACCCCACTGTTGGACACAGGCCTCTTCCCGTATGGGTAAGGTTTTAGCATTGATCACCACGCTAGCTCACTGCGGGCGATTTCAGAAAATAATATTTGGAATCCAGATTACCTCAAGTGCATATAACTTTGAAAAAATCACATTAGTACTTTACCTACTTTCGGATTGAACCTGTACCTAGTGCATACAAATTAATGACACTTAGGGTAAAAATAAGTAATACCTATTATAGCGGATTTTGAAAAGAGATGCCGATTAAGGCCGTGTATAGCTGAATCGCTTACACATCGGCTATACTCTTGTTTTAAGGGGCGGTGTTTGACACCGGTGGGGGATGATGACTGGGTATAAAAAGAAAAAATCTCATTAGTCCCTCAGTTAGATAATTGAAAAGTATGAGACACGTATTTTTTCCTTTTTCAGAAAAACTAGAATTGACAAAGATTAACTGCTTTAAAGTTTAGGAGAGGGGGCTTGTGACGTAACGATAGAGTAAAATTTATACTCAATCGTGACGTCACGCGTAAGTTTCATTCACTGTAATTTGGACAATTTATGTTTGCGGGACAAATTAAATAGTCATCATTTTAATCGGTCCCTCATATCTGAGGATCGTGGTCAGCATCAGGGCCACATTTGGAGCGGATGATTTTCCTCCATCGGTTTCGATCCAGCGCATCTCTCACCACCGCATAGAATTTTGAAGACGATGTGTCTTTTATTTGATCGGTTTCTTCGGTGTTTCCAACGACAATCAATTTCTCTAGACTATCATCGCCTCTGCGTACTGTGTGACCAAAATTAAATAGTACGTATCCATTATTATACGAAAAACTACAAGACGGACACTGCAAAAAAATGTCATCATCCCTATTATTAATGGTAGAAATATTTTAACTTTTCTTATTATTCATTGTATTAAAGTACTTACTGTTCTGTTCAAATTAATGCGTTTTGTCTGTGTTAATGTATGCGCCATTCGTTGAAGTTTTAATTGAACGTGAAGAGATATAATTTTTTCAATTTATGAGTATTTCTTTTCGTATTTTATGAGATATATTTTAAAGTTTTTACGATAGATTTATCTTTACCGATCGTTTTGAAACACGCCTGAAACGATGTGGAAAATATTTGGTTGGATAGAGTTATATAATTATAGCTTTCGTGCGACAGATTCATGCAATGGACCTTGATCTGCCGAATTGGAAATTGCATGCAAATCCTAGTACATAATTACACTCCAGTGTGGATGTTTGGATGTTTCTTGATTTGGATGAAATTTTGTATGCATACACGGTGATTTTTTTGTCGTCTTACAAAAGCAGCCCAGTTCATGTATCCGACGTAAAATACCCCTAGGCGCGATTATTATTTTTTTATGATCAACTAAGATAATAAGTACGAAGAAAATTAAACAAGAGAAATCTGAAATATACTCTTAAAAATGATAAAAAAACGCCGCCGCCCGCGCCCCTCACCATTGTTACAAGGCTCGGACTGCGCTCAGCACAGAGCTGTGTTTCTAAAACTACGAATTGCATCATAATATTGAATAAAAATTGCATTTCTTTTTCAAATCTCATAAATACCTATTTTTTTTTTCATGAACCTGTTCTAGTCATTGGATACATGAACTGGGCTGTTTTTGTAAGACGACTAAAAAATCACGGTGTATAGCCATTGACAAGCAAAAGAACATAGGCTTTTATCCCGATTTTTGTACCTAATCTTTAACCCGAGGGAAAATTGAAAAAAAAAGAAATTGAAAAGGTGTATAAAAGCTATAAGATCACTAAGGGGATATATTTCCATGGAAACGGGGACCACCGAACGCTGTAAACTGAAGTCCACGAGACGGAGTCGCGAGCAATAACTAGTAAACAATAAACAATTCCAATAATTTACTTAAAACCTCTTTGCCTTGACTTGAAAAAGTCAAATTGAACTAAATTTTTTAAGATGTAAGGTTCTTTTTCAGATGCCGTGGGAACGACCAGCCAGTGTGCCAATAGGACAGGTTTGGAGCAGGTTCAAAGGCCGCGAAAGGGATGGGAAACCAGCACATATGTAAGGCTTATATCATAGTATGTTGTATCATCGTAATCTTCTTCTTCTTAGGTATATATAAAAATGATTTGCTGTTCTTCAAATATTCATAGCAGTCCAGGGAAGGTTTAAACGATTTCAAAATAAGGGAAATTAAAAAATAAATATACATCAACTATTAGGCGGTACGTAGTTTGCCGGAACAGCTAGTTCTTTATAATTATATATCAAAACACACAAGAAACTATAAGACTTATAACTTAAAAAAAACCCCGATGGTGTCGAAACTTTCAACCCTTCAACTTTTAAATGATTCGAACGATTTTTATAAACATATCTAAGACCGCTAGAACATAATTCACTAAGTTACAAAAAAAATTAAGTAGAATTTGCTGGCGAGGTATGATGCCTCAGACAGGCAGAAAGATAGGTACGTTAAACTTATAATACCTATTTTAGCGTCAGGGTTTAAAAAGATAACTGGTTAGGCAATCCCAATAAATACGCGTGAGAAAACCTTTGATTAATTTAAGTAAAAAAAATTGTAACGATTTAGACATATTTTACATCTAACTCTTAAAAACCTGACCAATTTTCAGTCCCATCTAGTAGCGCGAGACACCATGGCCCCGATTCTGCATTTCTTTAAGCATTTTGCCTGATTACGAATAATATCAAATTTAATCCAATTTAAATTAATTCATCGGTCATTGAAAATAGCAAAATTTCGGGTTATGTAGTTCGGGTATTTCGGTAGCGATAATTAGCAATGTTAAATAAAAATAATGTTTTGAACAGGTATCAAATAAGGGATATGGATGAGAACATGAAGAAAACATGCCTCGACATGATGCAGGAGACGTTCTTAAGAGATGAACCACTTAGCACAGTCTTAGGTAAGGAGATATTGTATGTATAAATGAGGTACATACATTATCATTATGCCTAATTTTTTACTGATGTTTTGATTGCGATTGGTATGAAAAAGTTAAAGATTTATTTATTTGAAACATGCAAAAATAGGAGTTAAATATTACATAGAGACCGTTAGTTTCACTTTCAAGTAAACATCATTGGCCTAGCCAGTTCCCAACTCTGTTGGGGTCGGCTACCAATCTAACCACAGACACAGAACAAACAATCGCGCTTATCACAAACAAACTTTTCCTTGGTGGGGATCGAACCCACGACCTCGGGTACCGCAGTCAGGGTCTGTTACCAATACGCCAGTCATATGAAATAACTAGTGCCAAAATTTCCAGGCATTACCCAGGACCCAGTATCGATAGCTTCGATTAGAGCTGGATGGGAGAGTTATGTAGCCCAAAATGTGAGTCTGGCTTGCTTTACGGAGGTCAACGGAGAGCCAGATGAGCTGGTCGGCTTCAACATCATCCTTGTGAAGAGTATAGATGATGAGGAGGAGGATTTCGATCAGGTCAGTCCTATTTCCTATCCTACTAATATTATAAACGCGAAAGTTTGTATGTATGGATGTTTGTTCCTCTTTCACGCAAAAACTGCAGAACGGATTTAGACGCAACTTGGTATACAGATAGTTTATAACCAGGATTAACGCGTAGGATAGTTTCTTTTTCCTGATTTTATGTTCCCGTGGGATCATTTTCGATTTGTAACGGGCGGATCCGCCGAAAACAGCTAGTTTTTTCCTATAAATGTTTATCAGTCATCTTCTAATATATAAAATTCCCGTGTCACGATGTTAGTTACCATACTCCTCCGAAACGGTTCGAGCGATTTGTATGAAATTTTGTATACATATTGGGTAGGTCTGAGAATAGAACAACATCTATTTTTCATACCCCTAAGTGATAAGGGTTGCACACACTAAAAAAAAATATTTTATTTTTTGGACGTAACTGTTTGTTTTTTTTTCATGTGACATAAAAATACATACAACTAGAAAAAAAATATCCGGCAAAACAACGTTTGCTGGGTCAGCTAGTCATTTATAATATTCACTTGCATTGACAATATTTTCATGATCATTTGTAAATGCCGTTATATACGAATCGACCAATCAATATTAACACAGATAACTTTAAATAGATAATTTTGGTGCATTTCATGAAACCTGGTTGCTCAACACGTGATGAATTTATCAGTACCATCAAATATTATTGGAAAGAGATAAAACCGACGTATTGCGGGCAAAATGGAGACACGGAGAAATTTGTGTCGCGGGGATTTGTGTCGGGACAAGCATCAGTGGCTCATACGAATGCTTGTCCTACACGGGGATCAGACCCGAGAAACGTCGCTCTCAGTGGGTTTGGCGTGGTGAACTCACCACTCGGTTTTCCGTGCGTCCGCCCGTAGAACTCTTGACTTGAAAGAAATTGAAAAAAACTCAGGTTTACCGGTTTACTCACGATGCTTTCTTTACCTTTGCAGCAGATACTTTTTCTGCAATGAACAGACTTTGTAATACGCATATATATTAGAAAAGATATTGGAACGTGGATTAAAACCTACAACCCTTTAAAAAAAATATACAACCCTTGTTTTTTATATAGCACAATTTCATTTAATGTGCTGGCTTAGCTGATGTATCTATATAAACATTTTCTAGAGGCGGATCCAAATCATGTAACAACGGTTTGCTCACCTGTATTTATCGGGATCGCCCGACTAGTTTCGGATGCAATCGGTCGGCAGTCGGCAGTTCCCAACATTGCATGATAAAGGACTTCGATTTTGTCCGAAACCGATCCCGGTACATACACGTGGGCAAACCGTTATCAATTGAATACGTATCTACTTGTGAAGATACCTTTCTATCTTTTGTTTACGATAATTCGTCAGATTCCAATCTTTTCCGATTTAGATAATAATAAAATATGTTTGTTTTCCTGTTCAGGTTGATATCTATATCTATCTCTATAAGTATCTGTATTATATAATACCGGATTAGGAGGTCGAATTTCGTCCGCGTGGTTTTATATTGTTTTTCTTCACAGTAACGACTGCACGGATAGCCGAGTGGTTGAGGTCACCACGCCAAAACCACTGTGCGTGTCGTGTCGCGGGCTCGATCCCCGCGTACGACAAGTATTTGTGTGATCCACGAATGCTTGTTCTGAGTCTGGGTGTCTTTGTGCAAGTGACTTGAATGTTTGTAAAACCCCCCGCGACACAAGGATTAAATTATTTACTGCGGGAGTCGTAAAAAAAAGAAAAGTTTTTTTTTGTAAAATCTCTTTACAGGTACAAGGTGAAGCGTGGAAGAAACTCCTGAAAACGTTAATAGCAACTGAAGGACTATTAAATGTATTTAAACATTACAATATAGATAAATATTTGACATCCAGTGGTCTAACGGTGCTGCCATCGCATAGAGGACAAAATATTGGAGCGAAACTCTTCGCAGCAAGGTATGAATAGAAAAATATATAAAGGTTTTAGAAGAGATAATATATGTGCCTGCAGTGGGACAGTTACAGGCTGGTGTTATTAACAGCTTCGGTAATGGCGCCCCACCGTGGGGCAGTTCACAAGCGTGGTGATCAATGCTCGTTCTCTGTATGAGAGGCCTGCAGTGGGACAGTTACAGGCTGGTGTTATTAACAGCTTCGGTAATGGCGCCCCACCGTGGGGCAGCTCACAAGCGTGGTGATCAATGCTCGTTCTCTGTAGAGAGGCCTGCAGTGGGACAGTTACAGGCTGGTGTTATTAACAGCTTCGGTAATGGCACCCCACCGTGGGGCAGCTCACAAGCGTGGTGATCAATGCTCGTTCTCTGTATGAGAGGCCTGCAGTGGGACAGTTACAGGCTTGTGTTATTAACAGCTTCGGTAATGGCACCCCACCGTGGGGCAGCTCACAAGCGTGGTGATCAATGCTCGTTCTCTGTATGAGAGGCCTGCAGTGGGACAGTTACAGGCTGGTGTTATTAACAGCTTCGGTAATGGCGCCCCACCTTGGGGCAGCTCATAAGCATGACCAATCTATTTCGTTTACAGGGAGCCGCTGTGCAAAGCCCTAGGGCTCCAAGCGACTGCAACAGTGTTCACAGCTATGGCGTCGCAAGTCTTAGCCGCTAAATGTGGGTTCGAGGTGTTGGCTGAACTGAAATACAGTGACATGATTGAACAAGGGGTCGACCTGACTGGCTGCCAGACTCCTAGCGCTAAACTAATGGGGACCAAGTTTAAGTTTTAAAATAGTATTTTAAATTAGAATTTTCGTTTTATTTTCTGGATAAATATTCTCGCTGAATGTGATGATCATCCTAGCCTATTTCTGAACTATGTTGGGATCGGCTTCCAGTCTAACCGGTTAAACTAAGTACCAGTGTTTTACAAGGAGCGACTGCCTATCTGACCTCCTCAACCCAGTTACCTGGGCAACACGATACCCCATAGACTGGTTGTTTCTGGCTTCTGACTATCTGTAACGGACTGTCAAATATGTGTAAATAATAGCCGGTACAATTTAATGGCCTTCCGAAACACGGAGGAACTCGTTATGACATGGATGGTCACCCATCCACGGACCGACCGTATCAAGTGTAGCTTAACCTGTGATCTATCACGTGATATGCGACATCATGCTTTGCGTGCTACGAATATTAATTTAGCTAAGAATGTGTGTGGAAAAAATTAAAACAAAGTTGTTATTTATAATACAGTTTATTATTAAAAATAACAGTATTATTAATAACACAATTAAGCTTATATAACAAGGCATAGGATTACTCAGAGCAAGTTTAATTATAATAGTTTGAAACTACCAAGAATTTGGAGATAAAAATTGTTTGAGAAATATAAAGCAATTGAAAAATTGAAAGTTTTTGAAAATGTATCACATTTATTCCATACTATAAGAAGACTTTGTCCAGCAGTGGGTCATTAAGGCTGGGCTAAGGTTTTATTATTGAGAATCTATAAAATCATTTCAATAATTTAAATTAATATATCTAGGTATGAAATCTTCGTAAAAATGGATCCTTAATTTAAAAATGTAACGTAGGTCGGGATGGGTCATAAAAATACAATATCCCCAAACCCCAGGTATTGTAAGAAAACAGTTAATGAACTATCTGAATAAGAAAGCTATTCAGATCAGTAATGAGGTTTAGTAATTTATGTGCAGAACACTCTTTGCCCAGCAGTGGGAAACAGTGGGCTAGATAAAATAAAGGTAATTCAGGTGGGGGTTATAAAATATTTCATAATCGTTTCAATGAATAATTTGTCATAAAACAATAATAGTCTTAAAATACAAATTGTTAATTAAGATGCATTAGTATTACGTCTTATAAGCCTCTTAAGGCAATTACTTTTGTTTAGAATATTGTTGGGTCATGACCCCATATGACCCAACCCATAATGGGTCATAGTGAATCAAAAGGTATTGAAACAGCAGTTAAGTAGGTTGCATTTTACAAAGATGTATTTCTTTAATTGTATTAATAGTACATCTGCTGGGTCAATATGACCCATTACTACTACTAGACGTATTAGATTGTTCTGGCAAGTAAAAGTTAAAGTGTTTTATTGTTGATTAAACCATTTTATAGACAATAAACTAACTGTTTCTGGATATTGTGATATCAGACAAAAAGATCAAGTTTTTTTGAAAATCACTGGGTAGACTAAAAATAAAATAAAAATATATACAAATTTGAAATCCAGACAATTTTATTTATTCAAAATGGGAATGTAAAATAACAATAGAAAAGAGGCAGTGCCTAAACCGTTGGGACAATGTTTTTGCAAATTTTAACAGATTTTCAAATACTTAAGTTAAAATAATTAAATTAAATACGTAATTAAACATAACTAAGTATAACATATTATTTACAAGTAACATACTGTTCGCTTAACATAACATTTGTGCATTTAAAGTTAAAAAAAAGATCTTCAGTTGAGATTTTTTTGTTTTCATAAAACAATGTCACATAGTGTAAAATGTTTTGTCCACACTTTTGCCCAGCATTGGGGAAATACCAATATCCAGTCTTCATAGTTCTCAACCTTGTGCAACTTTAAGTTAACAAATGCTTAAACAAATGAAAACAATCCAATAACTTTGGAACAAACATTTGTCTCGTACACAAATATTTGACCCAATATTGGGTCACACCTTATTGAACACTGGTATTAAACATGTGCACTATAACATAAGACCATATATTTGTAACACAAATTAATTAAACACCATTGTATGAAAACAGAATAATTATAATATTCTTTTTATTTAATTGTAATTTAATATAAAAAATGCAATGAAAAAATTCAAACCTCAGACAGGAATCGAACTAACGACTATTTACTAACTGACCAAGAGTTTGAATTTGTTCAATGTATGCATTAACTATTAAAACATATAACTTGTGATGGATAGTAGCAAATTAATTTTTAACTTAACGAGACTTCGTTAAAAATCTAGAAATAAATTGACGAGACTATGGAATCATAGTAAACTATTTATCGAAACATCTTTCTGAAATCACGTATTTAAGTAAAATTGCTACAGAAGTGGGAGGGAGACAGCAATACATGGCGAATAGTGGCATCTCTTTCTGTAACTGTCAACAAACAAGATGTAGTAGGTATCTTTAGTTTAACACAGCTGTATAAAGAACTAATAAATAAATAATAATAAAGAAATAATCCTAACCTACTGACATTATAAACGCCAAAGTTTGTATGTTTGTTTCTCTTTTACGCAAAAACCACTGAACGAATTTAGACGAAACTTGGTATACAGATAGTTTATAACCAGGATTAACAAATAGAATAGTTTTTTTTTTTCAGATTCTATGTTCCCGTGGAATCATTTTCGATTTATAGCGGGCAGAGCCGCGAGCGAAAGCAAGTTCTGAATAAATAACTTATCCATCAGTATATTGGCATTTAAAACCAATTATTAAGTAATTTTAAAATCGAATCCAAATTGAATCATAGTTTTAATAATTACAATATATTTGCTTACTATAAAAATGACAAATAAAAGAAGAGAGATACCACTATACCCCTTACATCACAGAGACTGGGGCCCAGAGAGTGTTAAAACTAGAATAGAGAACTCCAAATGTATGTGAATGACATTCCTCTTCGACAAGTGACGTGACTCTGACTTGTCAGTTCAATACATTTGAGGGATCCGTCAGCGTTAGCGAGGAGACATGTAACTTGTGTACAGGGCTTTAGATGATAGTACCTATATATATATATATTTTGAAGTTTTTTTAACAAATATTTTTTTAGGTATTAAGAAACAGTCGAGAATAATTTGAATATAGCTGGTTATACTAAATAATGCTTTTAATTATACATTTATTGCTAGTATATGCCTAACTTTGCTTGTAGGGTCTGAACCACGTCTTGAAAAGTGCAAACTACTTTCAAATAATGTCTCATAATTTAACATTTTATTTACTAATAATACATTTTAAATAGTAATTCAGCGAAAATTGATATACTTTTATTACAGGCCGGTGTTATTAACAGCTTCGGTAATGGCGCCCCACCGTGGGGCAGCTCACAAGCGTGCTGATCAATGCTCGTTCTCTGTATGAGAGGCCTGCAGTGGTACAGTTACAGGCTGGTGTTATTATATTCTTAATACATTTTTGTTTAACGCATATACATCTGAGAAAGTTCATTTTCAAGACATATTTAACACCCGTAACATAACATGGGGCCAACTGACATTAAACTTGGGGTCTAACAAATAAATACACAAACTTAATTAAAAATACATTTAAAACTAAACTGGGATCTTATTAATATCACTTGGGTATACAATAAGGCACATCTATACTTCTATACTAATATATAAAGCTGAAGAGGTTGTTTGTTTGTTTGAACTCGCTAATCTCAGGAACTACTAGTTCAAATTGAAAAATTATTTTTGTATTGAATAGACCATTCATAGAGGAAGGTTTTAGGCTATATACCATCACGCTGCGACTAATAGGAGCGAAGATACAATGGAAAATGTGGAAAAAACAGGACAGGTATAAATCATAACTTATATCTTTTAACTGGGCGGACGAAGTCGCGGGCAACAGCTAGTTATTATATACACAGACCGACGAATTTATGAAAACTAACATTATTATTGTATTTCAAGCTTAAAATATAAAATACAGACTCCGGTTGGGTCCGAAACTTATCGAGCGATCCCGATAAACAAGCGTGAGTAAACCGTTATTAGATAAATAATTAAAGATTTGCCTCACGATAATAATTACAATGAGAATAAAACATAATAAGTTACTGTTTCAAGTATTTTAACCGACTTTATTAAAGGGGAGGGATCTCAATTCGGACTCAATCTTTTATTTGCAATTTTCTAAAGACTTGTAGGAATAAAATTATTTAAAAAAGCCGGGTTTGAAATGCACATAAAATGCAATAAATTTAACGTTTCTTTTTCATGTTTTCAGTCAAATAGATTAATAGGGATGATGACAATTTCTTTTTCAGTGACCGTCTTATAGTTTACGTATTTTTTTCTTCTGTATCAAAACATAAATTGATCAAATTACATTAAATTAAACTTGTAACATCACGATTGTGTATAAATTTTACGAAATCGTTACGTCACAAGCCTCTCCTATACTTTAAAGCAGTTTTTGTGGTTCATATAAAGGCAAAATTACGTGTCTAAGGGCCGATTTTTTAATCATCAATTAACTTCTATCTGAGGAATAAATATGGCCGTTTGACATATTTTTTATTTTTTATACAAAATCTGTCAAAACGTCAAACATATTCGTCGAATAAATTTTATCTGGCGATTGAAAAATTAGCACTAATATATTAATTAAATTATCTAACTGAGGAACTAAATAGATTTTTCTTTTTTATACCCAGTCATCATTCCTATTGTCTTGGGAACCTTTAACGTAACACTTTTGAAAACGCGTGTATTGAATAAAAACAACATTTTAATATTATCTTTCGATAAGCTTTAGTTTGACATAGTTTTTATATTAATACTTATCCACTTGTCATGATTTTCTAAATATGTTGACTAATCCATTAATACCGCCTTTCATCAGAAAACAGGCGACAGTTTTCATTTCATAGCTATTTTTCTATAATTTACATCCATCGATCGCTTACATCAATTAAGACACTTTGAATTGACACTTCAGTATGATCACCTATCTAAAAACTAACCTCGTTTAGATTTGCTTAAAGTTTACGACCGATTTTCAACTTTGAAATTCATAACGGAAGCCCATCAAGAAAGTAACCTCGGCCCGAGTTGCTTGACCTTTACAACCAAGATATGGTTTACCTAGTCAGCATTTCAGCATCTCAGTTCTTTCAACGACACTGCATAACAAAATCAAAACTAGCATCACAGTTCATCGTTTACCCATCCGAACTACAACCTCGGAGAGTTCCGCTTAACTAATCCTTTCACTTGACCACAAATCCAAAATCCGACCTTGGACCTCAGCGAGCGATGCTCAAACTAACCATTCTTTGGCTCATGGTAAGTCGGTCACCCATCCAAAACCCGACCTCGCCGAGCGAAGCTTAACCTTACGCAACCAAGTCTCTTAGCTTACTTTTCAAGAATTTAACTTTCTTATTAACTGCATTCTTATAGTTACTCTTGCTATTATCTAAATGTTTGCTACCAGTCTTGGATCTACTCTTGACTCTCTCCTCGAATAACTCGTAGAAGTTTGGAAGTGGGGTGTCTACGAGTTCAGGCGGTGGTTGTGGGGTAGTCGCGAAGTGGTGGTGGTATGTCGCCGCCATGTTCTGTATGAAGTGGGTGAACATCGCTGTCTCCGTGAACCATTCCAGGAAGTATTGGTTCTGTTTCGACGATGCGTTTTTGATGAACGATTCTTTCTGTTAAAGAAAATTTCTGTATTTTAGTTGTGAGAACATAAATCAATATAAAATATTCTTAAAACTACCAAAAGAAAGATTAACTTACAAGAGAACTGGGTTACTTACAAAGTAAAACTGTGGCATTTTATCTATGATCTTTACCCGTCGTATCACGGAGGGGTTCACAATTATTCAAGTCACATGCACAAAGACACCCAGACTCAGGACAAGCATTCGTGGATCACACAAACGCATATCCCTTGCGCCGATCGAACCCACGACCCGTCACACACATATTGTTTTGGCGTGTTGACTTCAACCACTCAGATATACATGACGTCTTATTTTAAATTGATTTAAAACATGGTTCATAGTAAAATCCAAAAAATATCCCTCCTACACATTCAATTATAAACAATACAAAATACTCACATCAAAAACAACATCCCCCCGTCCTAAATCACCATCCTTCAAATCACCAACTGAGAAAAACCTCCAGAAATCACCCAAAATGTCTACAAAGAATCTGAGGAAAGCTTCTGAGATCATCACGTTTCGTGTCTTCGTGTCTTCCGCTTTGTCTTTGTGTTTGCTCGTCTCCATCTGAAGGGCTGTCTTGAGGGTCTTGTACGAGGGCGTGGGTAGTATTGTGGATTCATCACCTTGGTAGAATAGGACCTTTGAAGGGTGTGTTAGGTCTATTAGCATGCCCTGTAACAAATTGGTTAGATTTAAACTTGGGTGATGTGGTTTTTTGAGGTTTTAATGAGGTCGATGTTAACAGGGTACCTTGGATGGATTTTCTGAATAGTTTCGGACCAAACTAGAGTCCTTAATCATGAGCTGACGCGACATGGTCGCGAGTCGAACTGTTTTTATTTCAAACAGGCCATTTTAGGGCGGTTGCATAATATAATATGAGGATAAAATTCCTTACTGAGATAGGAAACCGATTTTACGATTGGACTTTTTAGTACCGTGTGTCGAAAGGCACGTTAAATTTTGGGTCCCGGCTGTTATGCATTCATCTTTGACAGTTTGACATTACTGGTAGTCAAAAGCTTGAAAGTCTGACAACCAGTCTAACCAAGGGGTATCGTGTTGACCAGGTAATCGGTTTGAGGAGGTCAGATAGGCAGTCGCTCCTTGTAAAACACTGGTACTTAGCTAAATCCGGCCCTAGCATAGTTGTGAAATAGCTCGGATGATGATGGTGATTTGTACATACCTCCTCGAAGACGACCCCGCTGAGGTCCTGGTTGCTGGAGAGCATCCCGGCGAGGATCGGCAGCGGCGCCTCCAGAACGTCACGCTGAAGCTCCGCCGGGATCGAAGAGATCAGCGGCTGCTGCCACACGAACGGGAACAGGGCGCTCTGCAGGGCCTCCACGCACGACGAGACCGACCTGGGGACCAAGTGTGACTATATAATATAACTAGTCTAACACAAGTGGGAATCTCAAAGAATAATATTCGACGTCACAGCCGGCCCCGGGGACCATCATCACGCGCCTCGACACCGAGCGAGGGAGCATGCGTGCGACAGGGACGACAACAACGCCGTCGCGCACCTCACAGACTAAAGACCGCCACAACTCATAACTGAACAACATCGAAGCACAATCATACAACGTAAACAAAATAGATTAAAAAAATCTAAATACTCATTGAAGCTACCCTGAAAATATCAGCCTGCTAGATTATCGGGAACTGCCTCAAAATTGAGTTGCAAAAATCCAACCGGAACGACAAACAAATTAGAAAAATTAAAAAATCTGTTGGCTGTGCATATTTATAATTCTATCAACTGTTACTGAGCGTCGAATTTTATTATTTTATAATTTGGACTGTTAAACTATCGCGGTTCATGAGATACTGGAGGCAAACGGACAGGCCGATGGATAGACAGACAAACAGGCAAAGTAATATATAGAATATAGAGTAAGATATTTCATTTTTTTCCCCTTCCTGGATACGACTCCCACTAGAAAGAATTTAATCCTTGTCACACACAAAGACGGGTGTCTTAGTGCGCGACGTGTCGCGTAGGACAAGCGTTTGTGTGATTTAAGAATGCTTGTCCTGAGTCTGGGTGTCTTTGTGCATGTGACTTGAATGTTTGTGAAACACCTGCGACAGATATATTAAATTTCTTAATGAGGGAGTCGGTTTTTTATGAAACAGATTAATCACCAACCTTAACTGATCACCGATGATGATGACCTTCCGCTCCAGGAGTAGAGAGCCGAAGACTTTGATGACCAGACCCGCGCCGAGCAGGTCTAGTAGCACAGATAGGTTGTCTTCATCAACCCTGGGTTCAATAGGTCGTTTAATTATTTTCATCCTGGAAATAAAGAAAGAATATATATTTTAAACAATTTTAATAAGTCCGTTGTCACGGTGTACGTAACTGAACTTCTCAGAAACGGATAGACCAATTCTCATGAAATTTTATGTGCATATTGGGTAGGTCTGAGAATCGGACACCTATATTTTATACCCCCATTATTTATCCCATAGAACTAAATTTTATAGCAAAACAAATAGAGCAAATAAATAAATAAATGCGGACAACATCACATACAATGTTCTGAACCCAAAGTAAGTTGCTAAATCACTTGTGCTATGGAATTCAGATACAACGAAGGTACCACAAACACACAGATCCGAGACAATGTAGAAAAGTGAATTTTTACATTGACCCGACCGGGGATCGAAACCGGGACCTCAGAGCTAGCGACACCTTGTAACCGGTGCGTGCGCCACTCGACCACGGAGGTCGTCAAATTATTTAGGCAGCTAGTTATTTATAACATACATGTTCACCTATCCTCAGACCGACCGTATCAAGTGTACCTTATTCTATGGTCGATCAAGATTTGTGTGTGTAATTAAAGACGTACAGTCAACGAGACAATTTTAGTATTTCATAAGCGACGCCGCTTTGAAACTTGTCGAGATCTATCTTTCTTTCACAAACCCATCAACGGACCGACCGTATTTGGAGTAGCTTGACCTACGATCGATCTCATAGATACAGTCAACGAGACAATTGTAGTATTGTA
>NW_020799691.1:0-28915 GCF_003590095.1 Trichoplusia ni | reverse complement strand
TCGGTAAAAAAAATCATATATTTCAATACCCCTATTTGGTCAGTCGGTTAAAACTTTCCACAAGACAGTCACAAGAAAGCCACCATTTTGTAAATTATTGATTACAGGTAGTTAGGACGGCTGTAGGGGGGCTGATTTCTTACCCCACTCCCCCCACCCTAGGGGGGTAAGTACTAGACGAATCGATACTTTGTCTGGACTTAAATAGACATAGGTTTCAGAATTGTTGTTGTTTTGATATGGTTTGGAAAGTTTTCTAAGATTTTTATTTAAAATGATGCTTTTTTTTAGGTTTATGGGGTGTCAGTGACGAATCATATTAGTACCCAAAACCGGTAAAGTGCGAGAGTGAGATTGGAGTACAAATAGCGAGAAAAAGAAATTTATGAGTAACAACCTTTGTTTAACCTAGATCTTTATTTGTAGGTAGGTATGTAGGGTGTTACTGTAACATAGATATGTAAACAATTGTCACTCTCATACTCCCTTTGCCGCTCATGAATTCAAAATACCGCGTTGCGTACCGGGACTCGAAACAGCGACAATGGCTCTAACATGCTACATAATAATACTCCTTGAAATTGAGCTGAACTGATAAGTCTGGACATCGAACCGAACATAGCTTAACAAAAAGCTATAAAAAACATAAAAAAAGTCAAAAACCCACATGACAAGTCATAGTTACTTTATCAGAATTGCAAAGACACATTGTTAAAGTGAAACAGAGCAACATAATACTCATAACGCCATCTTGCTCCCACATCATAAACAATCCAGTTCCCCAATTCTGCTATTGACAATGGCCGATGAATGAATGACAATTAAAATTACACTTTTCGTTTTCTCTTAAATATACTCAATTATTGGAAATTCAGTACGGGGCAACACACCCAAGGTCAATACAATGAATTTCCAACTAATGTATTGGCAAAATGCTTAAGAGAATGTGAATAATTTCATCTATAATACAATTTTCATTCATTCATCGGCCATTGTAAATAGCAGAATTGTTGCCCTGGGCACCTACCAAGCACCACGAACTTCTAAACTAATAGCATTTCCAGTGACAAGATAGAGACGGTGCTATATGCAGTCTAATGCTATCTCCCTTCTACATTTGCAGCAGTCTTCCTTCAAGAAGTACTGGTTTACTCCTTACTGCTTGTGCTCAAGCCTGAAATTGACATTCCATTGCACGCATCGGCAACAGTAGTATTAATTGCTCTGGCAACACGCCAGGAAGCTTAAACGTGCTATCATGCTTGTGATAGTAAAAGGGGTAGGTAGAATCTATACTAATATATAAAGCTGAAGAGTTTGTTTGTTTGTTTGAACACGCTTATCTCAGGAACTACTGGTTCAAATTGAAAAAATATTTATGTATTGAATAGACCATTCATCGAGGAAGGTTTTAGGCTATATACCATCACTCTGTGACTAATAGGAGCGAAGATACAATGGAAAATGATAAAAAAACAGGGCAGGTATAAATCGTAACTTATATCTCCTAAACACGCGGGCGAAGTCGCGGGCAACAGCTAGTAGTAGATATAATTTGTAGTTTAAACATTCACCCATACCGCTTGTCTCAAACGTTATCAGTTTGACGAAACCGTTTCCTAATCAAAAGTTCTGTCAAACGAATCCCGCTACAGCAAAAAGAGCTACGAACCCGTGACTGTTTGCAAACCTCCAACGGTTTGGGTCAAACCAAAAAGTTTGCATCAAACAATGTGGATTGTCTTGTCGAATAGAAAAAAAACGATAGTGATGACCTATTAATTAAAACATAATGTTACTATTTCATTGCGATACAAATGTCTTTTATTACACAAAGAATTCTGGTTATTAATGAGAATCAAGAGAGGTTTTAATTTTCATAAAACGACAACCTCAAGATAGCCTTATTAGTATAGTGGTGAGCCGTATTACTAGGTCAACTAAACCTTTTTTTATAATTTTTAACACGTATAGAATTTCACAATTTGTGCAGGTGACGAATCAAAAGCATGTGACTCACTAGACCACTGACACTGGCCTATGGAAGCTGTACTTAATAATCAGTCTTGTTATCTAGGTCATTAATAAAGAGGCGTACGTATAGTTCAGTCAAAAAATAATTTTATTTTATGGCAAAATAAAAATTTAAATGTACGCCTCATCAAAATCCAGTTTGAGTATGAAAAAAAAATAAATATCACGTGCATATATGCACTTCAAAAGCATGACACTCCTTTTTTAGGTAATCGAGTAAAAACACCTAAAAGGGTAGTGTAACTGCCATTGAATATCAAACATCACGTAAGCGACGCTGATTACACTTAAAGTCCTGCTTATCCAATCTCATAAATAGCGAGAAGATAACTCCAATTAAAGACACCACGGGACATACGCAAGTAAGTCTTAAGTACACATCGGCATAGCAACAGCAATTTTTATAAAGCACCACTCTCGAAAGTACCCAAGCCTTTGACACTCCGTATATGTATAAACTACCTTATATTTAAGTGTGTAAGGTTCAAATTAAGTTGAATTATACTCATTTCACTTACCAAGCCCCAAACTGGTTGAAAAATAATTGATAACAGGCAAGCAAGTTAATTTTTGTTGGATCTTTTTGTGCGTATTCCTCAGGGCTCCATCTTTGGTCCTTTGTGAATGTCCTTGGTCTGACTGGGGGTCGCGCGATGTATGACCGACTTATTCTGACTTTTTTTATTTCAATTGAAATATGAATTATATTTAAGGGTGATATTCTTATTTTAGGGGGCTTTTTGAGATGGATTTATGATTCTAAGTCGAGTAAATCGAGTTAGGTCACTTTCGTTGTGACCTTGAAGTCTTGTTGTTATAGCACGTGTACCGCGTGAAGATATTATAATAATATCGTCATGCAATGCCTATAAAGGATGTGTTTTTAGTATTCTTGACGTCTATTATGATAACTAGCAACTAGAATTGTTTTCAAAGTTATTAATGAAGTAAGTTGTAGTGTAATTACGTATTAAAAATAGTAAATTTTTTCAACACTATTTAAAATCTTTCACCCACACCACTTTTAAATGGCTCGAATGGAAACAACTTGTAAATCCCTACTAATATTATAAATTAAATAAATTTAAGTTAACTGAACGCAGGTTTAAGAGGCAGAATAATATTCCCAATCAAATGACGTAATAAGTTGCATCATTCAGTACAACATTTTGTTGTTCTGAGCGTTGGTGAAATTAAAACAATTACAGCCGGTAACTGTCCCATTATTAGTAAAAAACCTCTTACCAAATAAAGATGAATTGAGAATTAATTTACTTTTGTCCTATCCTACTAATCTTTTTGTTATGAATATAATATCACTTAGTTAATAAACACAGAGAATCGCTATTTTAAAACACAAGACAAACTTTGGTAGCATCTTGTATAATAAAGCTAAAAGTGTTTTTTTTTGTAATTCGCAAAGCCTTTAGATATTTTTTGTTGAGCTGAAGTAAAGTGTTAAATTATTTAACTTACCAGCTGTATCAGAAGTGTCACTATAGTATTCAAAAATATTAAATTAGTGTCGATGCATTAGAATATTATCGTTTTGTCTAGTTAACATGTACCAAGACACCCAGACTCAGGACAAGCATTCAAGGATCACACACTCAATTGTTCTACACGGGGATTGAAACCGCGACACTTCGGTTTGGCGTGGTGACCTCAACCAGTCAGGTATTAGTGCCGTTACAGACTCACTGCACGGATAACTGAGTAATACAGGTCAGTATGCGATAACTCGTGAGTTCAATCCAAGCATAGGAGAATAATTTCAGAAATCCATAAATGCTTGTCCTGAGTCTGGGAGTCTTTGTGTATGTGACATTAATGCTTGTTAACCATCGGAGTGACAAGTGATCGAATGACTTCATTCCTTAATTTTTTAAAGACAAAATAACAGAAGAAGTCACTTTTCGTTTTTTTATGCTTTCTCGTCTAAAATAAATAAAGGACGTTCATAATACTTCGTATGATGTCAAAACACCGCTTAAGACGCAAGACACAGGAATGATATACTCGTAGCGTACAAGCTATTGTCCGCTTGCCCGCCTGCTAAAAATCGATAATGATCTCACGGGAACACAAAATCCAGGATAGAAACTATCTTTGTACCAAGTTTCAATTAAAATCGTTCAGTGATTTTTGCGTGAAAGAGGAAAAAACATCCATACATACTTTGGCATTAGTAATATTGTATGATACACAACTTTTGATCGTAATAACAGATCACAAAACTAAGAAGCCACAATCAAAAGCTAGTTAGATATAAAGTTAGTTAAGTTCGCTTCAGTCTGGCTGCAGTTAGACATAAGGCTTGGTGTGTATGCGCGCGGAAGTGGTCGCCGGCCGATGACCCCGAGCGAGCGCCCGACGAGGCGAGGTCGCACTGACAGCGGTGAGGTGGAGATGATGTCACAGTATTGGTAGATGCATATTGTGATTGTGTATTATTGATGGTGATGTTTAATAGAAGATATTTGATAAGTAATTATTTAGTAAGATTGCCTTAGAATGTGTTGATGATTCCAATTTTGTAGAACTACGAAAAATGCTGTTGACTCGGCTATAGTCCTGCTCTTTTATTTGTATAGTAAATTTCATGTAATGAATATATATTATCTATTGACAAAATGTATGCAACTAAATAGTAAAAGTCATTCAGCTATTGGTCTAGATAAACATTCCAAGCTAAAGAAATCTATACTAATATATAAAGCTAAAGAGTTTGTTTGTTTGAACGCGCTAATCTCAGAAACTACTGATCCGAATTGAAAAATTATTTTTGTGTTGAATAGACCATTTATCGAGGCAGGCTTTAGGCTATAAACCATCACGCTGCGACTAATAGGAACGAAGATACAATGGAAAATGTGAAAAAAACAGGGCAGGTATAAATCATAGCCTACATCTTCTACCCACGGGGACGAAGTCGCGGGCAACAGCTAGTAGGTAGATAAATTTATAACATTTTAATAAGATGCTATACTAAATCAATAAAAAAATATTCTGCACCATACATTCAATTTATCGATCGTGACGTCAAAACCGCTGTCAAAATATATACTTTTTCTATCTGGCAATATGAATTCATGTCATGGAAAATCATATTCTTTATGAAAGTAGAAAATAACAAGAAAAATACTCTCATTGACTCACCTCAGTTCGAAGCAGTGGATCCCATTAAATTCCTTATTGTAAGTATACCTGTAAACCAGCAAGATTCTGTTAATTATGTCAATTAAAGCAATATGTCACCAATAAAATGCATTTAAACTAAGCTTGTAAATCAACTGGCTAAATCCACTTGTCGAGCAAAGTAAAAAAAAAATCCCTAAGAACGAAAGAAAGATTCATATAAACTCAAAATATCAAAGTAAATAAAATATTTATATTTCTCGGCAATCAAATTTTCAAATCCTAAGTTGATAGGCACCTACAAAGTTTAAGCGTCTACGATTAATCAGGGAACAATGATAAAAATGTTCTCGATCAATTGACACCCTTTTTGAAACAGCTTTAAAATTCACATGTGAACTACAAAGTACAATTTATATTGCATCTTTGGGAATTAACGACCAAAACTTTAAGATAAATATTTTTTCCGTGTATTAGATTACGAAACACATCCTCGCAAAACACAGACCCACCGTCCAACGCAAATATAAAAACAAAAACTCATCGATCAATAATAAAACGACGTCCACGCTTTCACTCGGACCACACCCCATTCCAGCTCGCTTGCAACTGCAGACTATACCCGTCTCGCTCCAACTACAGGTACAACCTATCCTCATCTCTCTCTTACTTAAGAGAGAGCAGCCTTGGGAATTCGGGCATTGATAGAGCCGACGCGAAAGGGGTGAAATGTGATGATGGGGTGAAACTGCACCCCTTGTTCAATAAAATTAAATTATATATGTATATACGGTATATAGGGGTTGGTAGCCCTAGCAACGAAAATGTCGGAGTGAGGGTAGTACGGAGGGCAAGTGAGAGTCGGATCGGTGGCTTGGAGGTTCCGTACAAAAAGATACTTGTGAATTATTGTATTTCTTTTTTTAGTTATGTAATTTTTGCATAATATTACAGAAAATTAAATTCTAGATTCTAGATTGTCATGTTCTCTAAGTCGGTTTTTATACATTAATAAGAGAGTTTTGTCCAACAGTGGGACTGTTTCCCGCTGTTGTTCTTATTATAACTGTAGTAGTGTAGTTTTCAATATGTTTGGCTTCTTGATTCATTTCAAGATCTTTAACTAAGTTAACTATTGTTTGAGATATCTGATACAAATGTTTTGGAAATGCAACATTATCGGCGATATTTTTTTACTGCCGAATGTTTGTGGATTGATTTTCATTTCTAAGAGAGTCAAATATATTGCATTTTACCAGTAAAACCCAGGAAACCTATTTAAGGGTGTGTTGCGTTACGTGAGAGGACTACGGAAGGTTTTAACTCTGACACCAGATGTACATCAGCCATACGATACGAACTTACTAAAAGGAATCGCAAACTTTAGTATTTCATATTAATCTGAACTTCATACTTCTATAACCCTTTCAAAAAAAAGTATTTTGTTGCGAAGATAGTCAATATTTCTCTTTAGATTTTTTCAAGGACCTCTAAAATATCTTTTATATGAGACTAGCTACAAACCGTGACTTTGTCTGCGAGTGTAACTGAATGCATTATTGTACAATGTTTGAAAGGTAAAAAGACGTTTTAAGATTGTTTTTAAATC
Organism: Trichoplusia ni; assembly: GCF_003590095.1. Lineage (NCBI taxonomy): Eukaryota > Metazoa > Arthropoda > Insecta > Lepidoptera > Noctuidae > Trichoplusia > Trichoplusia ni. Next base: position 22,134 of record NW_020799691.1, on the reverse strand, counting down.
AGTATTATCAAAGTGAGTAGTTTGGTTTTGTTAAGCTAAACGCGTTTAATACTGAAAAACTACTACTGCAAATGAAAGAAAATTAAAATAAACTTTCCGTTATAATTTAAGACTCCAATTTTGTTATTGATGCTGGAGCCGTAATCACCAACCTGCAGTGGGCAGTAACGGTGACTAGTTGGACTGGCGACTGTAGTTTAGATATTTTATTTTGTAATAAGTTAATTAATTGACAAAGGCCGGGAAATTTTAACGGCTTATATCGATACAAGAACCTTGGACTTAGTTACAAAGTATAACTAAGTCTAAGGGGTATCCTGTTGCCCAGGTAACTGGGTTGAGGAGGTCAGATAGGCAGTCGCTCCTTGTAAAACACTGGTACTTAGCTGAATCCGGTTAGACTGGAAGCCGACCCCAACATAGTTGGGAAAAGGCTAGGCCGATGATGATATGGTTAAAAAATATAGCTAACATGCAAGGAACCAAGTCCAACGTATTGTAACAGTGGTCATTACTGCGGAGTGCGGACAATTTTAAATTCTTGGCGCCTCGACAAATATTTGTTTACAATTCTTCTTTTTGTACCAAATTGCATTCAATATGTGTAGTGATGTTTTTATTTTGAGTTTTAATAAATCTGATTAAAGTTTAAGAAAGAAAACAAGAAACCCTAAACATAGCTTTGTATAGCAGACATTCTTGCTAAATAAATATATATATCCGTTGTCGAGTCACTAACGGAAATTGGAAACACTCGGAAATGACAGCTCTAAATCTAATTCATTTATTGAATTTATTATTGAGATATCAAAAATAAATATCATATCCATACAAAATAATTTTCTCTAAGGACGGGTATGTTATGATTATAAAATTTTCACTTGGCTAGGGGGCCAAAGCAGGTGCAACATAATATAATAAGCACACAACGCCATCTAGCGTCAAACTGAGCTAAGCTTATATTATGAGTACTAGACAACTGATAATCTTCTAAGATGTAAATTCTCGCGTCAGAGTATACAAAATTGAACTCCGAAACGGCTTGAACGATTCTTATGAAATTTTCTATAATACGTAGATACTCGATGGGTCTCAAATCGGAACATTCGGTAGGATCAAAATTTAACTCTATTCGAATTATTTAATCATGCCACTTATGTTTCATACTAAACAGTAAAACTATTGAAAGTTGGACTCGCGACTCTAAGGGTTCTGTATCAATAGGCTAAAGAAACACAAATACAAATCTAAGAAAAATGGCTACCCATCAAACTTCTCACCGTACCAAACGTTGCTTAACCTTATTTTTATTGTTGCTGCGGCAACAGAAATACATCGTCCGTGATAATGTCAACTGTCTTCCTATCACGGTTCATAAGATACAGACTGCTGACAAACGGAGAAACTGCGGTATATTAATAATATTGTTCCGATTTTTACCCTTTAAATACGAAATTCTAAAAACTGTAATACTTGCCTCTAGATGTTACTAAAAGCACTACACATACCTCAGACTATGTTCGACTCGCTTACCGCCGCGTCAGCTCATGATTAAGGACTCCGGTTGGGTCCGAAACTAGTCGGGCTACCCCGATACATATGCGTGAGTAAACCGTTACATCATCTAATAATGAATCAGTCTAACGATAGTTACTATGAAAAACTACACATAAGTTCACACGAAAATCTTTAGACCACTATAGTATGTGCTGTTGAATAACTAACTACAGTTAACATTACACTTTACTGAAAAATCATTTTTGGGTATCACTAAGACCATTTACACAAGATATTAATTTCTTTAAACCACTGTTACTTTGCCAACGTGTCACTAAATATATTTACTACACAAAAGATTTTTTCTCTTTGTATATTGAAAGGAAATTGGCCTATTTTTATCATTTAGTGATTGATAACCAAAATCGACTATTTAATAAGTAATAAATTTTGCACAACGCCATCTAGTGGTAAACTAAGCAAAGCTTGTGTTATAAGTATTAGAGAAATAATAAACATATTTATATATTTCTAAACACATACAAAAAATACACCCAAACACAGAACAAATGATCGTAGTCATCATACAAATATTTGTCCAGTGTGGGTTTTGAACCCACGAACTCTGGTATAGCAGTCTTGGTCACTAAGCACTAGGCTAAGAGACTTTCCAACTTTCCTTGATGAGACGATTTTCAACTAACTAGGTGACTGTTTCAAACAAAATGTAGGCTACATCATAGTCAAATGAAACACAGATATTTTTTATGAGATACATGAGGTTGTGGGTTCAATTCCCAACCAGGAAAAATATTCGTATGATGAGCACGATCATTTGTTCTGTGTCTGGGTGTAATGTATCTATATTATGTATGTATTTAGAAATATATAAGTATGTTTATCAGTTGTCTAGTACTCATAATAGAAGCTTTGCTTAGTTTGAGACTAGATAGCGTTGTGTGAAAGTTGTGGAATATTATATTATTAAATATTTATTTTAGTAACAACACTAAAAAATCGACTAAATAGATTACTCCGTTAAAATCCATCACTAACCCTTATCACATCGATATGCAAATGATAGGAACAAAGCGGAGGAAGAAATTCTATCTATTGATAACACCAGTCTAGATTGTGGTCTGTTTGGACTAGATTTATATCTAGAATAACCGTGTCATACTCCGATAGTGATATGACCTTCGGGGGTAGGACAAAAAAATGCAAAAGGTATGTGAAGGAAACTATAGTTAAAAAGAGGTCAAGTGCGAAACAGACTAAGGATTCCGAATGAATAGGCTAAAGAAACAGAAAAACAGAAAAGTTTAATGTAATATGTTAACCCATCAAATTTAAGGTAGTAGCAAGCGTTGCTTAACCTCGACTTTTATATTTCTAGTTAAATAATTAGCAGTGTTACTAAAATTATACATGAGATACAGCCTGGATAAAACAGACGGACTGACAGCGGAGATTTTAACCTTATAAACATTCCATGGAAACCAAAAAAAAAATAAAAACGGTATTTTTTAATCAATCTCAAAAAAAGCAACAAAATTGACAACCACCACTCTTTTTCTTATCGGTTAAATAGTAAATAAAACTATCTATTCAAACATGGCCTCCCATTGGTCAGTCGCTATCCTAGACCCATGGCAATAGTCCCCGTTTGTACAAAAAAGGGTCACCCAATGACAGACCGGGGTTTTTTATAGCTCATTTTATCTATGACGCTATCTCTCAATGGGGTATGGTCTAGGGACCCATAATTTATGAGTGTGGAAAGAGTAGTATGTAACTTGGTTTATGATATGTGGAGAATAGGGATTTTTTGTTTTCTCTATTTTTAAGTAATCGCTTGATACTAAAATATTGTACAGCCTAGCTGAGTTTAGATGCTCAGTTTGCCTGCATTTATAGAAGAGTCGTTGTCGTCACACCAAACCTACTGTACGCGATGCGTCGTTAGTTCGATCCTCGCATGTGACTTGAATGATTGTCACACCTCAAGGCACAAGGATTAAATTCGTTATTAGATTTTTAAAGATTATAGTATGCTTGCACCTATCTTGGTAAAGACATCTTCTTGAAAATAGATTTGGGACTGCTCCTAATCCAAACCTTCCTTTATAACGACTCCCATATTATATATTGAATTATTTTAAACAAAATGTGACTTAGCTTTGTTTTGTTCTGAAATATATTTGTAAGTGGATCGAGGATACTTAAAATGTTTTGCTTGAAGGTGTACTTAATGAGGCTCAGGTCTAACCACTCGGCTATCCTTGGAGTCTTTTCCATTACATTGCTCATCATCATCATCATCATCCTAGCCTTTTGCTAACTAGTTGGGGTCGGTTTAAAGTCTAGTCGGATTCAGCTAAGTACCAGTGTTTTACAAGGAGCCTATCTGACCTACTCAACCCAGTTACCTGGGCAACACGATACCCCTTGGTTAGACTGGTTGTCAGGCTTCAAGCTTCTGACTACCTGTAACGACTGTCAAAGATGTATGAATAACAGCCGGGACCCACAATTTAACGGCCACTCGTTATGACATAGATGGTCACCCATCAACGGACCGATGGTCTCAAGTATAGCTTAACCTATTGTTCCTAAGTAACGAGCTTGCCCAAAACGACGAAATGAGAGTATTCTTTACTCTATGAACTATTCCCAAACGCCTGTACAATTTTGTTGTATTTCAATTGCGGCATTCTTATCAGAGCTGATAAGATTAGTGTCGTTCGGGGGCGCCGGCCCGTCTAACATGCGTGATAAGGCCTTCGCGACAGTTGTGGGGTAAGCAGACACGTGTATATATACAATAGTGTGGAGTTCCAGTCATGTATCCCACTGCTGGGCTGAAGACTGTACTTTTGAAAAAGGTTTGAAGAGAAAAGGGACATATTGGATATTTTACTTCTGGGCATTGAGAACAGCAAGGTTTCTTCAGAAAGAATAATATATTTTCTTTTATAGCGCTCAGGCGAGTCGGTCATGCGTCACTTAAGAATCCGTACAAAAAAGCTAAAGAAAAAAAGAAGGAAAATATTTGGTCACCCATCAAAATTATGACCGCTATTTGTTGTTAAAGTGGCAAGAGGACTTTCAAAAAAAATCCTTAACTTTTTGAAACAAAGGTTCTCATTACAATAACTTTATATCATGCAACTGATATTAAAGTCATTGGCTGTATTCGTACCTACGACTTTTAACTACGCAGACCGACAGTCCATACTAATAAACTATTATTGCACCATTCTTGAATAACTGTTTGTATTCTGCTATTCGACGCAAGACATATTCGATGCGGTACAGTATCCAAAAATATAATATAACACACAAACACAAAAACACTTTTCCTTTCACCAAATAATAATATCAGAAACTAAACTAAAAACATAAATCTCTAAATCAAATTCCAAAAAAAACCCTTTGAAATAAACACACCCCTTAGCTAACGCATCTGTAGGTCTACTACCAAACCGTAAAGCGAAACTAGCTGTTGTGGAAGAGAGAGGGCAATATACAATGTATAGCATTGTCCCTCTCGCACAAGTATAGCGTTTGCGTCATTAATAATAATTCGCTCGTTTATCGCTCGCAGACAGATTTTTTTAACGTCTGCAAAAACCCGTCTGGTGTACGCGGTACCTTATTGTTTGCTCTGAGGAGTGTACACATGGGCTTATGTTGCGGTTCAGCTGCTAAACGTGGTGTTGGGTAATATTTCTAGGTTTTCATGGTTAGATGAAAACAAATTATTTTGATTTTGTATCTTTTCTGTTTATTTTTTAATGTTACTTTTAGTATGGCACCAAGTAATATTTGATTAAATTAGCATTTATTATGTGTTTGCATGTAGTTTTTATTATTGAAATTACCATTTTTTTTGTTACCCCATGCTTATGATGTGGAACCTGTTTCATTTTTCATGAAATGCATGTAATTGTTAAAAAACAAGTCTTCTTTAATATAGATTAATACGGATGTAGCAACGTTATCAACGAATTTTAATCTGTTTCGGCATTTTGAAAAAGAATTATAATATTATGATATACTTTTTAAAACTACATTAACTCTAAAGCATCATTTTTCACAATATTATGTAATAATAACTCTAACAGTTTAAATGTGTATTTTCGCAGTTTTTCCACAAATCTAGAAATACCATAAATTGCCTAAATTCAGACAATACTACGACATTCTTTTTGAACATATTTTTCATGATAAATCGTCTAAGTGACGTCTGCAGGGCGTGGCTATGACGTCACACGCCTACTAAATCCATGAGTTACATCAATATGGGGACAGCCAATGCCCATGTTAAGTAATATTATTTTATTAAAAGTTGCAATTGAAGTAATAATTTTAAAAAGCTCTGAAATGAGTTCGAATGAAAGTGCCATTGTTGGATAATCCAATAATTTTTTTACTGAGAAATATATTTATTAAAATAAAACTATTCCTACCAAATATTTGACAAATAGATATAAATTAAACATACAATACATTACAGTGATTTAATTTAGAATATGAGTCATGTCATACTTTACATCAAATATATTTAAATGAAATTTAAATTTAAATTAAAACGGGGTGAATTTAAATGAACGATATTTGAACTTTCTATAAATGTTCCTATTGGGTTGTGAAGGGTTGAGTCTATTTATATTTAGTTTTACTACATATCTATATGCTTATAATATTATAAAGCTAGACAGTTTGTTTGTTCATCACAGGAGCTAAGGTCCGATTAGAAAAAATATATCAGTATGAGAATGCCCATTTATTGAGGAAGGCTATAGAATATTTTTCCATCACACTTTAATTAATAAGAGCAGATTAGTAATGAAATATGTTTCAAACAGGGGGAGAAGATGATGCATTAAAAAACCTTTAAAACTATTAGAAAAAATCTTCACTTATATCTTCATAACCGCACAGACGAAGTCGCGGGCATTAGCTAGTGAATAGATAATAAGATCAGCTTTTGTGTTCATCCGTGAGCACTTTAACGACATCTAGCGGCTTCAATTGGATTTCGATCAGAGGTGGTATGGTTAGATGGCATTTAAACACAAGAAGTTGAAAATATGCATTTTTTGCCTAGTGGTTGTGAATTTTTCAAAGTTATATGTGTTTCGGAAGGCACGTTAAATTGTGGTTAATCATATTACGTTATTCGTACATCTTTGACAGTCATTACAGGAAGTCAGAAGGTAGAAAGTCTGACAACCAGTATAAATCTAAGTATCGTGTTGTCCAGGTAACTGGGTGGAGGAGGTCAGATAGGCAGTCGCTCCTTGTAGAACACTGGTACTTACTGAATCCGGTTAGACTGGTAGCCGACCCCAACATAGTTAGGAAAAGGCCGATGATGGCGTTCTTTTTTAATTATTCTAAGACACCACTGACAAAAGGTGTTTAAAAAATATTATGAGGAAACCTGGATTCCCAAATATTGGAATCCGAAATCGTGGTAATCAAAGCTCAAGCTTTCCCAGGCCTTAGCCCAGCTGTGGGTCATCTATAGGCTGCTATCATTTACTTAGTATTTAATTTTGATCACCTCTACCACCCTCACCGACAGCTGAACCCCAGTATGTTACGTCGCGACTGTCTATCTGACAACATAACACATGTTACTGTAACACAGTATCACATAGTAAGTAATTTTCCTGATACGATTTTAATATCATTGTCATGTATTTTTGTTTTATTTTAGTACATTTGTAATCAATCACATATCCTAGAAAACGGCTTGTCTGACAACATCATTGGTTCTATGGTTTTACTAAAAACTACTGAGCCGAATCTTTAACTAAAAAAAAGTAACAACAAAATCTGTTCATCCAGTCCGAAGTTCTGGAGTAACAAACAAAAAAACCCAAAATACAGAAATCTTGAGCACCTCCTCCTTTCTGAAGATGGTTGATAAAGAAAATTCCATAAATGCCGTCACACATTCAATAAAATAATGTCCTCATCGCAGCCGGGAAAGAAACTAGCATACAACAAGTTATGTAACTCTATGTATGTTACCTAAACTTATTCATAAGGTCACAGTAAATGGATTAATTCCCCACAATAGTACATTAAAATACCCGTTACCTATGACTGTAATCATAGGGTCACATACCCTATTTCCTGACCCTATCATAGAAATAGTAATAGACCAACCAAACGAACACAAACTTCTCACAGCCTTCATTTAAATTCACCCCATATTACATTTAAATGTAAAAACATTTCTTTATCCAACCCTTATCTTGAAACTTATTATTTCTATACTATTAATCTTATTTCTAAACAGAGGTCTGTTTGAAGATGTTGATAGTACTTGTTTTTCAAACAATACCGCACGTCCAAGGTTGTCAGCTCAACCTGACCTTAGACCCTGGCCATCACACAAACTTGACCTCTAAGACCCCTGAATCTGCAAGGCCTGAAGGTCACTCCCATGATTTAAATAAAACTTGTATCGACAAACAGGTCTAATTTACATTTAAATGTAAAAAAGGGGTGAATTTAAATGACCTTATGTGAATTTTGACCTCATTTGAATATTATTTTTATTTTGATGTCTGGTTGGTCTATTTCTATGTCTAGTAGATGTCATAGGTTCATAGGGTTGTGTAAATAGGGTGATTGTAACTCTAGATTATATATTATAGGCTTGACCCTTCTTGAGTTGTGTAAATCGGCAAATTGATATATGCTGACACAGGCTTGCTCAGTTTAATCTGGTACTCTCCTCAAAATACCAGTGCAGAAAATACTACTCTTATAATAATATTTCTAAAATTGTCGGGACTTTAAAAGAGACTGCAACCCCTGAGTTTGTTTCAAAATTTCTTCTCAGGGTAGTCAGAATGTCGACTCCAGCGTTCTCAAAAAAGACATGTGAAAGTGATGACATATCCTACTTGCAGAATATATTATATCATTTTACCAGAAACTTTCTTTAGAAATATTTTTCTTTAATCTAGTCTCTAGTCTTTTAGTAAAGTCGTAACGTTACCGAATGATCTACTCCGTGAGTCAAAAAGAATCCCCATGTTCTTTTTAGTTTTAATATAAGTTCGGTTTCTAATCGAACTGACAGCTCATCATAACAAAGAGTGGGAGAATCTAGATGAAATGAAAACAACAAACTACAACAGCAGAAGTTGATTGTTCACAGGTTAAGCTACGCTTGATGCAGTCGGACCGTGGATGGGCGTCCTTCTTTTTCATAACGAGTTCCTACGTCTTTCGGAAGGGTCCGTTTACTGTGGTTCCCTCCTGTTAAACATCTTTGACAGTCGTTACGGGTAATCAAAATCGTGTAGTATCGTGTTGCCTAAGTAACTGGGTTGAGGAGGTCAGATAGGCAGTCGCTCCTTGTAAAACACTGGTACTTAGCTGAAACCGGTTGGACTGGTAGCCGACCCTAACATAGTTGGGAAAAGGCTAGGCAGATGATGATAAAAAATAAACGGATCTAAATGTCTGTGGAAAAAATAGTGACGCGACCTCACCGTGACGTCATCGCATCATCGCGTCATCAGGTCAGCGACCGCCGTCATACTGTATCTGATGCTTAAACGTTAGGTCTATGGAGATAAAACTTGGTATTCAAGTTTAAGGCAAGTTTTATTTAGGCACAACTCAATTTTGAGTAGCCATCAAGTATTAGTTTCGAACAAAATAAGTAAATGCTTATATGAACGACTCAATCAGAAATTTTAATCTTTTACAACTATTACGCAACGCCATCTAGTGTCAAACTAACCAAAGCTTGTATTATGAGCTGATAAACATAGATAATTATATATTTCTAAACACACACTTACATAATTAAAGATAAATTACACAAAAATATTCAAACATGCTCAAAGACTCCGACAAGCATTCGTGGATCACACAAATACTTGTCTTGAACCTGCAACACGTCGCGCACAATGGATTTGGCGTGGTGACCTCAATCACTCGGCTATCCATGATTATTTATATTGAAAATTACAAGAATTTTAAATACCTTCCCAATGAATTTTGAATATAATACATTGAATAATTCAAATGTGCTTAAATATGACCAATTACTTCTGCAGTGCTTATTTTTGTGGTTAGTTTTTTACTTCTGCTTCTAGTTCCTTTTTGACATTTAATCCTAAATCCCTGATCATAGTTTAAATAAAAAAGTTTCTACCTCAAGTAGTCATTTTCCAGACATTTTTAAAACGTCGCATAATGACTCTATAAATATAATTCTTATGGAGAAGAACTGACAAACTCTATACAATATAAGAATGATTTTAAATCAGCAACATACACATTTAAGTAAATGACGATATTACTTAAAAAGCATTTACATTTATTTGAAAGTATAAAAAATACCAATTGATCGTCCATCATTATAAATGATAAATATTGAAAACCCATTACTTGTAATAAGAGTTCCTATTGGTATCATTATAGAGAAAACAAATTTTAAAACAAATGAAAAATATAATGTACCAAAATTTTTTTTTAAACAGCATGGAGGTCGCAATAGAGTTTCCTTCCTATGTATGGATTTGAAAGTACGCAGGGCAGGGCCCCGATTCAGCTATTTACAATTGAATTTTGAAATTTGGCTTAAAATTACAATTTTCGTATTCACTTAATTTTTCTACATAATAATAAGAAATTGAGTACGGGACTGTATTCTCAAGGTCAATACAATTAACTTCCAATTATTATATTGGCATTTTGCTTAAGAGAACAGGAATTTGATATTAAATTTAATCCAATTGTCAATCATTCATCGGCCATTGTTAATAGCAGAATCGGGGCCCTGGTTTGATCCAAAGCAAGCACATTAAATTACGTGTCAAAATGAAGAGAATTGAGAGTTCAATTTTATTCTTTCGTTTTTTACATTGATATTAAATGTGCATTTATGGTAAGAGGTATTTTGTTAAGTTACCAAGTTTTTTTTTACAGTTAATTATATTTTGTAGTCTGTCTTTAAAAGACTTTAAAAAAAACCTACGCAAAATAAAAGGCAATTGTTTGTTTACGTTTTCGTGGAGTTAAAACTATTTTATAATGTTCTTTGTTTCAGTTATAGTGTAGGTATATAATAATTTATATACAATCAAACATTCAGAATTAAATTTGTAAAAGAAGCAACGTTAAAAATTATCCACGTTATTTATATGATGTAGAAATCAAAATATAAAAAGGTTTATCTTCAAAAACAAATTATAAGAAACTTTTGTACTGAGTAATTCCATGATCAAGACATTATTCACTAAATCCAATTTATTATTGTTTTCATTCAATTTATTACACATCCATCATTTTAAGATGCATCTAAATCATAGACATCCTTTAATTGAATGAAAACACTGTTAGGAAGCTAAAAAATTAATAAAACAATTTTCAAAAAAAAAAAACTTTTTACATACCATTTTTTGTATAGCTTCACATTATGAATAAACTAAAATAATAATATATTTAAAAAAAACAACCTAATAAAAATCAGGCCTATCTGAAAACTTATATAAGTACTTATATGAAAACGAAGAGTTTTTCAAAATTCACATGATTGAATAATTCTAATATTTTTTTCATGTTTTATAATACTTTCTTCAAAATAACTACTTACCTAATTATTCTTAAGGGATACTGTATTGTTGCTGATTCTTTAGGGATTAAGGTTAGAAATCTCTGGTGTCAAATGGATACAATTGCCCAGCCGTGGGCCACTAAATATGTTACATCTTATTCCATACCTAGATTATTATGTCAGATATATTTTATCTGAAGATATAAATATATGTGACCTACTTGTGTTTAACCTGTAATTAATGCTAATATTACTAATTCCATGGACAAAATTACTAAATCTATGACATGATGACTACTAAAATGCTGTGCCGATTTTCACGAAACTCGGCACACTGCTAGTTAAGTATTCAGTAAAGAATGTAACATCTATTTTTTGTTATTTTAATGGACATTGACACAAGCCATGGGCATAAAAAAAACTTAATGGTTTTTACTATTAAAATCCAAATGTTTTTAAATTGAATTCATTTCATTTTTACAATAGTTTGTGTTCAGCTTTACGCTCTAAAATATTTCAATCGCGAAATCAGATCAATACTTTAGTGGGCACTCAATGAACGAATCATTCAATCGTTCATTCAATTCTAGCCTATTGAAAACATTTAAAGAATTTAGGTTAAATAAAAATACCTAGACTGAACTCGCGTTTGAGTAACACAAGCTTGATGTTTAGACACAAAACCAGAAATTTTGAGAAGAATTGTGTCCAATACAATTTAGAAAAGACAATTGATTAAAAAAAAAATATTACTATAATTGCCTATAATTTACCTAACTTTTGAAGTTTTTTTGCCGGTTCCTTTCCATTAGAATGATATTTTGAAAAAAGGCACCTAGAATCATTACGATTACGTTTTAAAATGTCTGGAAAAAGGCCTACTTGATATAGAAACTTTTCATTTGATTTGAATCTCATGCAATGAAGGAATTTGTCTTCAATATTGTTGTAGAATGTTCTATGCTTTCTTTTTTATTCTTTTCTTTGTTTTAGTGTTAATATTATTACAGATTCTATTTCATTTCGAGTTTAGTAATGAATTTTTAGCCTTTCAACATTGATGGAAATATGAAAAATATGCTAATTTAGAAAGTACAGCATGCCTAACAAAGACATATTTTATTTTAGGATCAATATATTTCTATACGGTATGTAATAAGCATAGGTATGTTTATTATACAAAAATCAAAAGCAGGAGTAACCAGAATCGAAAAAAAAATATTTCATAGCAGTGAATTTTTCTAATAACACACGTACACATCAAAATTTGTCAAGACATTTAGAAGTCACACTGCAATAGAGAGACTTACACACGTAAATGAACTAAGTGCGCTACTCTTACGCTTTGAAAAGTTATATTATTGTCCGAGACATTCGTTTGAAGTAAACCCATAATTTTAAATCTTAAATTACATGAATTTTTATTACATTACAACAGGGTTTTTAAATCTTAATTATTAGACCAGGATCACGGAAACTTTCGACTCAAAATTCAATGGATTTTTTTTATTTTTTAGTACATTGTGGACGTTTGCTACTAAAGGGACATTTTCAACTGCAAGGGATCTTTCGAAAATAGAAATTCAGCTATTTCTCAAATAATTGATAAATGTGACATCTACACTTCGGCTCTTGCTCTTTCATTGAGGGTTTCTTAAAGGCTTATGTATATTATGGAAGACAGATACCGCTCTTTACAGTGTAGAGTCCGTGTTTTTTTAAAGTGGATGATTAAATGGAAAGAAAATTTAATTTTAAGCCGAAATACATAGAATTTTAGTCCAATTCGTGTATTATAAAGCTTTCTCTACATGCACATGTAAAGTTTAAAATCACTATCGTACTTTAAGTATAAATAATCAGTGTAAAAACGAAACAATTTGACGTATCTCTTAGTGCATTATTTTACACAAGTTCATATTTCATTTTCTATTTCTCTTTTCTTATTTTGATTCCTTTTTTTACTACTATTTTAAAATGAAGTACCAAAAAGTACTTCAATTAAATAGCGAGTAATTAGTAAAAGTTATTGATATCTAGCAAGTTAATAATCCTATCTTCTTTGCCATATCCTTTCTCCAAGCCACGTTTGGGTTGGCTTCCAGTCTTACCGGATTCAAAACAATACCTTTTTTATTAAGACAATTTATTGGGTAATACGGGATAGAAAATAATTTAAATAAATTATTAAATTCGAGGACCTTTATTACGAATTGACATTCCCTTTTTTAAATGTACCTACAGGACTCAAAAATATATTTAATTGACCCTTAAGTATCTTTTTTAAAGAAAATACATAATACCTAAAAAAATTGCACGCTGGAAGAATTTTTCCAAAAATATTTTTGGCATTTTGCATTGAAAAGTAACCGAAAACATATTTTTAGGTATTTTTCCCATCCAATCGGGATGAAATGGGAAAAAGCTACATATATATAAAAACTAAACTTATATGCTATAAGTTTTATCAAATAGAATTCAATTTTATAGATATTTTAACGCGATTTTTTAAGATTTTCGATCTAGACATCGCCGAGTCTCGCTGGAGTGTTCCTTAATTTTAGGCCTAAAACAAGCTAGGCTAAAATGAAGATAGCCTTTATTTATCGTTTTTGACTGATTTTTATACCGTTTCTAGTATTCAAATAGGTATATTTCAGGCAGAATAAGATAAATATACTATGTTTTTGAAGTTTTTAAGAACGATGCTTAGAAATATGGCTAAAATTCTTTTTAAAACATTAATTTGACACTTCCCAAGCATCAATATTAGTTTTTTATCCATAGGATGTAAGTAAATAAGTATTTTCTATTATTTTAAGTGACATTAACATGCATTTGAGCGAGGTTACTTTATAACTATATTTTTTCAAAAAAATTTTTTGTAATAAATAGCATTTTTGCAATAATTTAGAGTAAGCAGGCGATGTATTGCCGTGCTAGACAGAAATCTTAATTTTTTGATTAACATAGCTATGTAATTAAGCAATAATCCTACTAAGTCTAACCATCTGTCTATATTTCACAAAGTTATTCGTTTTTAAATACAATTAATACTCGTTTTGAACAGAATGAAGAGTTCTGAAGCTAAATTAAATGATGGGAGTGGACCTGTGTGGGCGCAAGCGTCTTTGTTAGACGCGTCACTTTGGAAGGTGAATTTCATATGTTTCTCATGAAGTAAACTGATAAAATCACTATAAAATACATACAATACACTATAAATGAAACTTAATAAGCATTTCCAAAGAGTTTAGCGAGAGTATTCGAGCGTAGAGTCACATTTTCGTAAACTCTCGCGCCAAACGCGTTATTCGATCGAAATCGATCAAAATATCGATTAAAATGTTATTATTCTGGATAATAAAACGTTAGAAAACATGCATCAACACTAATACTTACATTCCCAACAGCAATCTCGTAACAAAATCCATTTTATAGCGACACAAGAACAATTCGACACTCGTCCGCGCGCTGACGCACTCCCACTTCACAATGTACTCAAAAAAACATATTTACACCGCTGTTTATAGAAAAAATACCTTTTAATCATAAACCCGGCTTCATGACGAGCACATAATGATAAATTTCTAAATAGGCCTATAAGAATCTTATTGGGATGAAGCGATGGCAAAACGTGCGAATTTTTCGCGGGTACGCGCGCTTGCCGGCCATTTAGGCCTAAGTCTGTGTGTCGCGAAACCCGCGCGCCCTGCCGCCCAGCACGGAACACTTTTAGCACTCGAATGATAATGGAACGCCCGATAAACAAGGATTACAACCCTGATAAGGGCTCTGGAAATGATTTCGTAAAGAGACATCTATCGACCCAGACACGTGGTGGATCGCGACGCACGCGACGTTTAAATAGAAATAAATATACACGGTTTTATTTTGAATTGTCGAGCGCCGAGGGTCGGATCGAGTTGGGGGGTTGTTTCGGATTATTTTTTGTAATTTTTTGGGGTTTATATGTGGGGTTGTTTCGTGGGGTGGGTGGGCTGTGAGGGTAGTGAGGGTGGCGGGAGCGAGTGGTCGGGACCCGGCGCGCGCGGCTCGCTCTGCAGAAGTGGCGGCGCGCGGCGCGGTCACCTTGTGCCGCCACTCAACTACGAGTTATGCCTAAAAGAGGCATCAATAACTGTAGGTATACATATCACAGCACCATACCTACATCTAATGCTAAAGGAAAAAAAATATCCAAATACAATTGGATTATTATTATTTTATTGAAAAATAAAAATTAAGTTTGTATTTTGTAGTTTCATTTTTTTATAAAAATAGACTTATAAAAAATGTGTGTCTATTTCTATTTATTTTATTAAAAAATTATAAAAATGTGAAATTATTTTTCTAAAATTAGGTTTTTTAATATTTTGATTTATAATCATACAATTAGGTACGTACTTTTTATTGGAAGCTCAGAACTTTTCATTTATTTCCGTCTACACTCTCGTCTATGTTTTAGCCTAGGCTAGATTATGACCTAGAAAATGTCAGTTATAGACTAATTCTAGACTCTCAGAGACTGCGTCGCTATAGTATAACACTATCCTAGCTCGATCTAGACTATTTAAAAGTTGTCTATGTCTGTAATCTAGATACCTAACGTTCTTGTAATTATTTGAATCCTGTTTTATTCTTTCCTGTGTCTAAGGATTGTCTGACTGTGCTTAGAATTGATGGTCCTTTTCATTCAAACTAAGAAGAAAAAAACACCAAAAATGTTTTCGTTGTTAATTTTTTTTTTGGGTACTAAAAGTAGAGACGAAGAAATTATTCTATATTATAGAATTAAGAATGAAATCAGTGAAATTAACCACATACAGTGTAAGGGTACTCCGGCGGTCTTGTCGCCAATAGCTGTCTTCCAGACAACCTTTGGATGGATAGCAAAGATCGAAATATTGAGGTAGAGAAATGAGCACGAGAGTATTAAATCTGGCAGTAAAAGGTGTACAGAGAGAAGAACGAGAGAGTTTCATAGAGTGACTCAGAGGAATGGTAAGAAAGACCTCTCCAGGGGGTGCGCGAATGAAGAATCAAGAGGAAGGATGGAAAAAGAATGCAAGAAACATTGGAAATACAGAATTTTGTACATGATACAGAATACTCTATCATGATAAAGATTACTTAAGTTATGAAAGTTTTGAGACAAAAATTGTGTTCATCAATAAATGATTTGAATCTATAAAGTAGGTATGTTAATGTTTATTATTTTCTTATGTTGGTATCTCTACGATTGACCAAAGTAAGGAGTCCTGTTTCAAGAGATCTAAATGCCATTGTTTAGGTGTGTTTGTTTTAGACATCATTATTTTTGAATGCCTTTACTTTTTTTTTAAGTTACAACTTCTGACATTGCCTAAGGAAATTACTAGCTTTGTTTTTCAAAAGCAGTTGACTAGTAAAATTGTTTAAAATTTTCTACATTTTTGTATTGCCATTTTAATTCATTATTAAGTTATTAATCTCTTGTTATTAACTGTTTAATATTCCTTCTTTCATCTTCCTTAAATTACTATAAATAAATTGAAAAAAATGTTCTGACTAATTCTTCCTTTGTAACAACTCTTTCGTCAAGTATTATGAATAACTAATCTAATAACTCCAACTAGCTTTTTTACTTCATTTATCCATCAACGGCCTACTGCAATTTCAACGTGAATATCTTTGCCATTTACTCCATCTACTGTTATCACGTCTGGCTAAATGTCTCCTCTTCATGGATGCGAAGGGCAAGAGACAAAGAAAATGCCATCACAAAGGGAAACCTATTCCCAGCAGTGGGTTATTCAAGGCTGATGATGATGATGATCCAAATAATCTGGATAATTACTTTAACATACCTACGTTACATTTTGTAATTTTCTCCCTTCTCCTAGTTCTTAAAGTTAATAAGATTTTATGTAATATAGAGAATTGGTAGAGTGTAGAGTAGGTATTGGTAGAATAATAAAAAATATTAAGAATAGTAAATTGGGGTTATAAATGAACAATGCCCATCATCAAATTTCAGTACAGGCTAGTTGTTGGTGTAGCGTTGTCCCTCTTGCTCAGAGTGATCTGATACTTTCCTCAAAGAGTTGAAGAAATACTCTGCATTAGTTTATACACTCATCTACTTGCATTTTAAATTGTCTGGACTTTAAGACCGCGACCCCTGAGTTAGTTTCGACATTTCTTCTCAGGGTAGTCAGATAAGAAATGTCGACTCCAGCGTTCTCAAAAAATACATGTAATAATGATGGTATATCCTACGTGCAGAATAAACGATTTCATTTCATCTGTCTCTTTACTGTGATATCCTTCTTAATTCTTCATGTTGTTACTTCAGTGTTTTCTTGGTTTACGAAACTACCTAGACCTTGAAGAGCCCAACTCAGACGCACAAATAAAGCATACACAACAAAAAAAATGATATAAGCTCAGCCGTTTAACTTTTAACGACATACACACGTTGGTACATTAGAATCCCACTGTTGGGCACAGGCCTCTTTCCTCGAAGGAATGGTTTGAGCATTGATCACCACGCTAGCGCACTGTAGGTAGGTCATTTCAGATTCATATCCAGGAATCCAGATATTTTTTCACCATTTCTCAGTGGAGTTTTCGAAAGTAATGTTTCTTTGAAAATTAAGTTATTAAGTTATATAAATCTGTAGGCAAAGTGTAGGTTAAAATTAAGATTATACCAAATTTGAGTTTGTAGACATACCTTAAGTTTGTCAGCCTTTTTCTCAAACCCTTTTAATTTTCATTATTTTTCATACTCAGAATACAATGTTATGAACTCCTACTACGTACCGTTTCTTTCGAAAACTAACACTTAATCACAAAATAACCTAAAAGTGCTTTTGCAATAATATACCTACCTACGTACAAGATATTCTTGTCATTACAGTAAATGATGGAAATGAAACTACCCCGTCAAAAATGTTATCGTCTATGGATATTTCAAATAGGGTAGTGGACATTTAAATAATTCTCCATCAGGTTGTTAATATATTGAATGATATTGGGTTCAATTTCTTTGATCCACTTCCCCTTTGGGCACAAATTATTCAAATAAGACAATTTATAAAACGTCGTCGTTTTTATCCAACTAACTACCGAGAGAAAACTATTTACAATTGCTTGAAACAAGAGCTTCTTGAATTGTGAATGTTCTTACTTCAAATATTTGTTGGTGGTCTTTTGTTCTAGACATTCAAGCTGAGATAGACAAATAGTCTAGACTTTTGGAAAAAGTAGTTCATATTTACAATCAAGAAGAATAGGAACAGGAAGGAATAGAATAGGAAGGAAGGATGGACTTGCGACCCCGCCGCGTCAGCTCATGATGAAGGACTTCGGTTGGGTCCAAAACTAGTCGGGCACTCCCGATAAATAGGCGTGAGTAAACCTCTGCATCATTTAATAATTAAAAGTGCTGAAAGGTTTTTGTTTAATTCTGTATGAGGCTAGCACAAGACCATAGAAGTGGGAGAACAAAGGCTGTGGATGATAATGACAATGATTAAATTCTTCGTTTAGTTGTGGGATAGTATGCGCTGATTATCAAGTGTATAATATAGTAGACCCAGGAAGAAGTAGACGGATAACCTCAATGTACACGAGGAGGGCTAGTTCAAAGTGATACAGGATACACAATTGTTGAAGAATTGGAGGAAGGTTAGCTTCCACCAGCAGAATAGGTGAGGCTATATCTTCTTCCTATCATATGGTTGATGTACAACCTGGTGTCAGAGTTTGTAACGCCTGTAACCCTCTAAAGTGGCGTGACATATCCTTGTGAGATACTTAGAATAGAGGTTGGATAACAAATAATATATTTTGGAAGAAGTGAATTTAGAACATATACTAACAACAAACGGATAAACAGAAGACTTTCAAACAGATGTAGAACACCTACCCACTACCCAGGCCTGGGCTACATAGCATTATTTTCATCTCTTATTTGTGGTAGATCGTATAACGATAGATAAATAGCCGGAAAATCAATCAAATGACACTATTAAATGATGCAACAGTTTACTCACACGTACTCTAAGCATATGTATTTGTCTTTGTCTTGTCGTCGTTGTCTATTCTTTTGCCTATATATTTCCCTAGCTATCCCAGCCAACGTTGTTTTGAAAACAAATGAGTACTAGGGAATAAAAAGAAAGAAAATAGATGTTGTCCGATTCTTAGACCTATCCAATATACACACAAAATTCCATGAGAATCAGTCGAGCCGTTTCGGAGGAGTTCAATTACTTACACCGTGACACGAGAGTTTTATATATCAAATTGCAAGCCCAAGCGTAAATGGTGAATATAGGTTTGAAGATATCAAAGTAGCAAAAAGGTTGTTACTCAATGCATACTCAGTTTTTAACAAATCAGTCTGAGTTGAGGGTTAAACAAATTACATATTTCTGTAATTTTTGGGTGGTATCTAGTAGTTGGCCTAATAATATTCATGGAGAGTCGTTCAGATCAAAGGTTACCCACACTCTGCAATATCCTACACCATAACTTATAAAATATAGTTTTTAAATATGAACATAATAATATATAAAACGGTTTACATTAATAATTTAGTCGTAACATACCTATTTTATTCGTATACCTACCTAAAACACACGTGAATTTTATTTTCAACTAATAATTTATTACCTTTACATTTTAATGTACTGCTCGGCCCCTCCGAGCTATGGGGAAATGATACCGCAGCGGATAATAGCCCTATCATTAAGCTATACAACAGTGGCAGTTTCATTAAAATCGGCTAAGTAGTTTAGGAGTTATTTCAATAAATAATTACATACGGTCAGACAAAATTGGATGGTCGCGGCGTCATTAAAATTTATATTTGAATATTAAATTTTAATAACTTATTGCATGATTAAAATGGTGATGCAGGCTTTGTTCTTCAATTTTAGGATAATAGGGTGAGTTACTAACTGTGTTTTTTTAATAAAATTATATTTAGACAATTTTTACGATGCCAAAATTTTTGACATTTCGAGATTTTTTTTTAATAAACCTGGAAAGTAGTAGACGGAACTTTCAAGCGGTTTGAATGTCTGAAGACCGTTTCAAATAGAGTGCTCTGGTAGATAACCTATACAGTCACGACCCTCAGCCATGACGAATCAAGAAGTAAGCATTCACATAAACAGTTGACAGTTGCTAAGTCTTTATATTGTCGCCTTCTCACAAGGGTCCTTGCATACAAAATAATAATGTATTAGAAGATTGTTAGGTTATTTTCAAAGAGTATCCTTTGGTGTTTCTTGCCGGTTCCTCTCTATAGGAATGACATTTCGGAACCGCGCACTGAACCGTGAACAATGGAAAACGGCATTGAAGTAAACACTTTAGATTTTTTGACATTGAGAACGCCTCCGAAAATCCCATCAGATGGTCATACTTTTTTTTACGCAAAGATGATTGTATTATACAGCATAGAATGTTGTGTTACGGTGTTCAAATGAATAGTGAATAAAATTTAAAGGCTTTTAAATGTTTCCGTTATCAGTACATTTGAACGTTTCGATCAAAATAAGGGCTTGGAGAAAAGTAGTTTGCCTGTATTCCCAGCTCTCCTTCAAGTGTTTTGCTGTGGAGGTCTCTGTTCATCAAGAGCTGTCAAGCAAAAAGGGATGACACTACTGCTGTTTTATCGTTCTTAATTCCGATATAGCTTTCTAAATAAGATTGAGAAGGTTGTATCGACAGTAGGTATGTAACACAAATTATATACAGTTAAAGCGAGGGAACTTAATAGGTCACCTTATTCACCACGATTCATTTAATACTAATATGACAGAAAGACAGTTTGGTTCAAGAGGCAAAGAAAGACCAAGAAATAAAGTGCGACTGAAGTAAGAGGCAGAAATGACAACATATGAGGAAATGAAAGAAATGACACAGGATCGAAAAAGATGAAAAATGGTCTGCTCATGATTAAGGACTCCGATTGGGTCCGAAACTAGTCGGACTACCCCGATAAATACGCGTGAGTAAACCGTTGCATCATTTAATAACGAACCATTAAAATTGATAATGATGAAAATCCTTTTATATATGACTCCTTTTTAATATTTAAAGTCTATGATATCATGTTTACTTAGTTAATCAAAGACTTGGATTTAGGAGTTTATGGCACATTGTAAAAAAGGATTTTTTGACGTCAACTAATATTGATCTAGGTTCAGTTAACTTTCATCGAAATTAGGTCACTCTTACGTTGCTACGCTAGGCCTTAAATCTATTTAAAATTAACTGTAACCTTAATGTTGATTTGTCCATATTTTACGGTTTATATTGGTGATGTCAGCATGAAAGTCGCAGCTTAAAAATGTCTGTTTTTTCTTATTCAGTCAAAAGCATTATTCGACGAATGAACGAAGATGTGGACATTATTGCTCCATAAACGTAATTAATTGTGACGGACAGGTAATGTGTTTTTGGAATAAAGAGGCTAAAGAGACAAAAAAAGACGAAAAAAATAGGCAAGTTGAAGAATAAGCAAAAATAGGCAAGTTAAAGACCTTTGTCAAGACAGAATTCATTATTATTGAAAAGTAAGTTAAAACTTTGCGTCAATATTGTACGAAATCTTGTACACTTGTTTCGCTGAAAGACTGTAATTGTAACGTAGTTCCATTTCATTGATCGAATGCGTAATGTTAACGACCTAAATAAAATTTGAGCTCACAGAAGGCTGTAGCGACATCTGTTGGTGAAAAGATAGACAGATACTTGTTACTAACAAAAACTGTTTCAAAACTACTCGTCGCCAGAGAGCAGCACACGACGCTAACTTCAATTTGGCTGAATGAAAAATTCCATGGCATGACAGCATTAAAAATGACTCAAATGACTGTAACTTCAATGCTTCGTCGCTAACTTCATATCATTACAAGTAAAACCAAAAGATGGCTTCAGGCGTAAAGTTTTATTATGTGGAAGTTAATGATTTCATCGCAAAGAAACAAACAACCCATCCAGAATTGTCAGCAGAATGGCTTAAACTAGAAGAACTT
>NW_020799690.1:0-51189 GCF_003590095.1 Trichoplusia ni | reverse complement strand
AAAATAACTGGTGTTGTTAATCGATTTCGCTCACGTAAAACTACTAGCGTTTCATATGGTTTCGTCCAAGTTTTCGTAACTATTTTTCTGCACACGGTTTTTCTCGCGTATCTATCTTAACTTTATAATATTATAAAAGCGAAAGCAATAAATATCAGAAAGTATCAATAAGTCATTAGTGGTTTTCTCTTCTTTTTAGGAATTCATCATGGTTGTGGTCCTGGATCTTGACCGGTTTTTGCATAAACGAAATACAATCAAAAATAAACATCCTGTATCACCGGTCTATGTTATGGCGCGAAATTTAAAATGCTTACACACACATACAAAGGAACGCTCGCCGCTTCCTCGCGCCATTTCATTTCGGCCGTGCATACGACGGTAATTATTACGAGCGTGGGTCAATCACACGAAAGGTTAATAACGTGGCGAAATGCAGGCCGCGGGAAACATTCCGCTGTACCACTGTACCGCTACGCGATGAGATATTGGCAGGTTTTTGACCGCTACGTATGTTCATCGACAAGAATTTTCTTTGTCCCGTTCAAGCTCCGAATGAGAAAGCGGAAATTTTAGCATTCCTCAAAATGCAATGACAAAAATATCTCTTACGTCACTTTTACCTCCATAAAGACACGTAGCTATCAATAAAAGAGTATATTTCACTCTCGAACAAGTCATTGATAAAGTAAATACGTGTGATTTTATCAATGAATGGTGACGGGACCATATTTCTCAAAAACTGGGACAAAGCAAATGTCTTGTGGTTCTGAGAAAAAACTAGAAGTATATTTAACGGTGCTTTGTAGAGACAGTCCGCGGCTCATCACATACTTCCGTGCACTACGTCTGTTTCTACGTGGGCACAATAATAGCAATTCCATCTAGATAATCTAAACAAAAGAAAACGTTTAGAAACTAAAACAATAAAAATAACATACAATGCTAAACTGGAAATATATTTAGACGGTATATTACAAGTTGAGGTAAAGTCGTTTGCCGTGTGTGCTTTCTAAGAGTCACTTAATGTTCTAAAGCGTCGTGTACACGCGTTTCCCCGTAACGACTAAGGTATACACATGTGGACAATGAGGGATGTGTCGTGTGTCGACTCGTCGCCGACAAAGGGACGGGCACGAGGCTATTTGTCAGTCATACCTACACAATCACGAGTGGACGAGGCACATACAAATGAGCAGAGACTACACAGGATACTACAAAAAGCCTCGTCTCTTGTTCCAATGTCAACAAGGTTCGTCTAACCCTCCCATAGCCCCGTACCAGTCTTTCGACATCATTATTTATAGACGAGTTATGACAAATATGCAACCAGATTTATTGCAACATCTGCTATGAACCAAAATATTAGAGAAAGTGAAATGTTTACGATTTACGACCATACAGCCGTAAAAAGTCTAATCAATGTAGTAAGATTTTTCTGTAGAAACATTTAAGGGAGAGAGAGCTATAAAACTGATTTAAGGGCTTATAAATTAAACACCTTTCGTTTTAACTTTCTTTAGATACGCCTATACAAACCGTGTATTGCTTAATGATTAAGAACCATTCATTACTTGTAAAGAGGTCGAATGGTTTGGTATGAAAAGCGTTAGCTTTGACTTGAGTTCCGTAGTGAAACATGGACTAATCGTTTTGTCATGACATTCGCCCTTTTGTGTGAATGCTAAGAAAGTATCAAATATTAATCTTGCTAATATCAGAATGCAATACATTGATAAATGACCTATCTTCGCAGGTCTTCAATTTATTTTCCGAGTTTGAACTTTTTCTTTGACAACTTGTATCAATATTTAATGGTGTTCGTATTACAAATGTGTCCCATTGAGTTGGTCGCACAGTTCCCATGTCCCGCTCGCTGTACCGGACGGCTCCACCGGCCATGACTCACCAGCGACTGGAGGTCAAGAGCACGCCGCGCCGCCAGACTACCTGATGAGCTTAGCGCTTGCCACAAAACAACGTTTCTACCAGATATCTACATATTCATATACTTAACTCTAATTCATAATTTCATCAACTTATAACAACTTACGATCGGATATGAAATGTATCTTCATTTGGCATCGGTTACGGCAAACAAAGTCACTGTTTTACATTAAACAATTCCTTAAATATAACAATGTATAAACACGGGGATGTAATTATTTTCCTCTTTATTCACCGGTGTTAAACAAACGACTTCAACTTTAACCAAAACAAAATGTCTTAAGATCCGGTACAAATGGAATGTTTTTATTCATCTGCTTACGTTAATTGAAAATTAAATAATTTCAATGTTGATACCGGATCTGATCCAACAATGTCCAACGACCGGCCGAGTGTTTAAAAATTACGTCCATATTTACTGTATCGGATTTCATAAATAGAACACCTAAAAAGGCACTAAAATTTTAATAGCTCTACAGTCAAATTTTAAATTGATATATTCTACGAAATACGATCGTCACGCTCTTTTAAATCGCTTTATAATTAAGGACAAACAAGGCTTGGTGTATGTTCGGTCTCACGATAGTCAAGTGTGATCTCTGTAGGAGCCGGCGCCGCCCACGCTGGCACTCTCGCCTCGGGCCGCCGCCACACGTGACCAGCGGACAGGAACGCCATTCTTTACTTATTATTGTTCGAGCACTCCGAACAGAGATCGAGTACCCTCGCCGTTCGTCGCTCAGGAATGCTTGATGGCTGAAGCATCGCTGAAGATTTGCATTACTGTCATTCTTGTTCGTCTTGTCCGGTCCCTCAATGGTCCACAATTATTGTGAATGGAATCGTTGCGAACACAATGCATCGAAAATACTCATTACTTGTAATCACAAATCGACAGCCGTTTTTAGCCCGATGGAAAATTATAGGTCTAGAGATGTTCCAATAATGAATACATCATTAAGTAGTAATAACGCGTTTAACGAGTATATCGGTACCTATGCACCAATTGTATGGCATTATTCAGTAGTTAATGTACACCTACGTGCCTTCGTGGAATAATTTCTATAGTAATTGTAGCGCAAAACAAATTGTTTGATCTTGTTCGGTGCTACAGTATCCATTAAAGAACATTAAGAGTTTGTTTACGCTTCATGTGGGCATTCTCGGTGCTGGTGCATTATAAACAGTAAAATATTACATAAGTGGTGTACGCCTACGCTGTTGCATGTTTACAACAAGGCATTCTTCAAAAAACAAAATGTCGTCATTATGAAATGTGACCAACAGAACAAATGGTTATGACAGTTGAATACATTTTATCTGCACGAGAACATCTGTTCTATGCTACTTGTAACAAAATAAATGTCGTTGCATATTATTTATGTTATGCGGTGCTTGCGACACGACACGTAACGCAGTGATTGTTTCACTATGTTAGTGTGCTACGGAAAGTGAGACTTGTATTGGGATCTATGAAAAAGTGGCTCGGACTCGCGAAGCGGCTCGTTAGCGCACGTCGTTAAAATTTGAATGCCTTTTTACGGCTCGGGCGCAGCCGACGAACCTGCGCGGGAGGAGCGACCACACACCTTGCGTATCATAGTCCAGCACGGGCGCAACAAAGAAAATTATAAAACAACTTCGATCGTTTTTTGTTGATGGTTTCATTGATAATTTAGCTTCTTACCTTATTTACATGTATCAGCTTTCCAATCTCCCAGCCATCTGCTCGATTACTGATCAACACATTGCGAAACGTTGAAATTAAAACGTTGAAGTATGTTTTTCTCCGCAAAACCTTTAATTAAGTTTAAATATAAATAAATTATGCTGTCCGTGTCACTTTGCCTCATTATGTCTTCATCAGGCCCATACAAGAGGAAACAGAAAATAGAATTCAACTCCGTAATACTTTAAATGGTTGATCATGCATAATGTATTTCGGTAATGTACAAATTAGCAACAATATATTTAAGAACAAAAACCTTTAATTAAATTACTTTTGGATTTAATCACTTGATGAGCAAGGATCCTTGTTGCGAGATTCACAATTATCATACTCTTGGACAAAAACGTAAGTGGGTTCAGACAAAAAATTAAAAACACCAAAAAACCATTAATACTCGTACAAATATTTCACAGACGTTTGAGACGAAAAGTGGTAAGTGACCAAAACAATTCTGAAGTATTTAATTCTTCTTTTCTTTCCCTAACCCCGTAAAGTGCCTTTTGACTGGAACAAATATTATCCAAACCGATACTGGAGAAAATTGAAAAAGAGTCGGTTACCTATCCAATTGTCACGTGACCAAAAAGCAATTACTAGTACTCAACAATACCTATTTGCTTTCTATTCTCTGGCAATAGCAGATACGAGGTGTAAGGGGCTGAATTGAACAATATCAAATTTGAAAGTATAGTGTTTTAATACTCTATTTTGTTCCTACAATCACACAACACTTTGTACCGTATTGAGAAAATTCAATCTGTACCAACTGCCATACTGACTGCACGGATAGCCGAGTGGTAGAAGTCATCACACCAGGGCCCCAATTCTGCTATTTACAACGGCCGATGAATGCATGAAATTTGGCTTAAAATGACAATTTTCGTATTCTCTCAAGCATTTTTCTATACAATAATTGGAAATTGAGTGCAGGACGGTATACTCAAGGTCAATACAATTAATCTTCAATTATTGTATTGGCAAAATACTTAAGAGAATAGGAATAATTTTAAATTTAATCCAATTGGCATTCATTCATCGGCCATTGTAAAATAGCAGAATCGGGGCCCAGAACCACTATAAGAGACACAATCTGGATGTATTGCGCATGTGACAAAACGATTAAAGGAATTCAATGCCTTGCAGTAGAGGAGACGTTTTAAAAAAACAAAGTAATACCAAACTCTAAATAGAACAACACATTGTAGAGTAGAATAGTAGTGCGAGGTAGGTACTTTAATTATACTAATATGAATTCTATATTAGTCATCATAGAGTTTAAGTTTACATATCCACTTTTTCTATCCCCAAAACAAAATTGAAAATGCGAACATTGGTATATAAGTAAAAAAAAAAAAACTTTTTTTTAAATAGAATATAATAATATTCTATCCACATTCTATTTCTAAACTAAGTCAAGACTTATAACGGTACTATTTAATTTTATAGAACTAATTGGACTCTTTGGATCGGTCACGGACATTCCCATCAAATATGTTTGGCTTTAAAATCTTAATTATAGATACCGTGTTTTATTTAACACACATAATTTGCTACGGGTTATTAATATACAAAGAAACAGATATTTATAGTTGGGAGATGGATGTGAATGATGGTATGCTACATCATACACCAAGCAACAGAAGTATATGGAAATCGACAGCTTTTGTCTCCGATTATATCCCCATTTATATTCACACAGGTTTGTAAATAAATATGCCTTGTACGTATGAAGTGAGACATACTATTTCCATTCTGAGGGTGCTTTAAAAATCTGTCAAATATAAAACTCGACCAAAAACCAATTAAAACCAAGAATAATGATTACCAATTGTACCACTGAAATACACCATTCGTGTATTTTGTATAATGTGTGTCTATATAAAAAAACTCACCAATATTGTTAATCTTTTTAAAAGTACCTAAACCAATGGACACTAGACTGCCATTCAACAACAATTCTACATGCTCTTTAGAAGCGCGGTCAATATTTTGTTACCCTAGGAAAAGGCTTAGGAGTTACCAAATCATTCCCCAAAATATATAATCCCCTTTCCCATGAAACTCTTTTTACGCGTCGCTTCATTTTTGTGTAAACAGTAACAGCTTTAGATAAGGGTATGTATTGTTATGGTCCAAATGTAGGCCAAATAAATAATGATAACAGTCCCGCCATAAAGATAAGAGATTAGCGAAATATTTCAACAGATTCTGGGTTAACCCGACTTTAACGGGAACTGGCAAAAAAAAACTTCTACTTGTGAATTTTCAAGAGATAGCTGCGATACTACACTCATTTATTTGTCAACAAGGATATGATGACTATTTGAAGCTCAAACCTTTTTAGGATCAGTTGAAGATAGAGGACGATACAATTTCCGACAGACAACAATTTGAAAATTTCCTCGCCTCTCCCGGACGTATTGAATAAACAGATATCTATTATTGTATCCTATTGTACAGTCAACATAACATCTAAACGTTGAGCTATAGATACTTCGAAACCACAACAAAACGAACATCATTAACGAAGATCTTATCTAAATAAATACGCGAAAGCGACTATCGATTTTCACGGAACGCATGCTTGGAATGTCATTACAAACTAAAACATACCACCCACGGTTCGATACTTCGATCACGTTACTGACTATTCTTATGAAACATCAGAAATTTTGCGAGGAACGCCGACGTTCTCACACTTTCGCTGAGACAGTTTGGAGTCGTCTCATATGGGCTTGATTGCCAATGAAATAAGACCTCCTTGAGCACGAACGCAATACTTAAAGCATTAAGTTTTTAAGGTCCCGCTGTAGATCACTTAATAATGGACGGGGCCACTATTACAGGCAGGCCACCCAGGCAGTTCGCGTCGTTCTTGTTTATTTCCTATAATCTTATCTTGCCTTAATGATCAATAAGGGACACACGATGGTTTTCTGTTCTGCGTTCGAAAAATCACCTCCCAACATCTTGAAACGGATTAAGAGTAATGTCATTATAATTTATTGGAACAAATGAGAGACTTTCAATGTGAATTATTTTGATTAGTCTTGATTGTTGCTGAATGGGATGCGGACCGGCGACAAAAAATGAAAGCTTGAATGAAACGACAAGTGCGTGCAGAATAATGAACTTGAAATATATTTTTATCACTCAGAGCAAAAACTAATAATGATTTAAACGATAACCACAAATAGTTTTACCTCTACTATTGAACTAGTAAACACGAAATAAATATCAATTTATACAAATTGCCATAAACGGAGCGTCTGAAATCATCACGTGTACCCACTATAATTTAAAAGCAATCTTTAAAATTATAGTAACCGAGCATAACGCGTGTAGTACTCTTGATATATTAAAGAGCATTTTAAGTTTATTTATTTCGACATGCAAATATTCGTGATCAAGCGAAAATATTTATTGTACGCTCGATGAGGTCGTGTAGGCCCGAGGTACTTAAATTATGCAATACAATGCCCGTGACCTTTTACATCCAATCAGACTCCCTACATTTATAATGTAGTATTATTTCAATCAATATTTACTTACCGGTTTGTATGCTGTCGTTAGTTTAAACATTTATATAGTTTAACTTTATTGATTACATGTTGATTTATGATAAATTGCGTCAATAGCAAATGTCTTGAGTTTCGTTTTTCAAGTTGAATGATTTACAAATAATTGTCAATGGAAAATTTGTTTATAAATTGAGAACATTTCAAATTCTACTAGGAAATGAACAGATGAAGAACAACACAGATTTCAAAACAACCGGCAAGTAAGTTCAAAACACAATATATTGCTACGAGGAAACTTGCTCGCCTCAGTAATCTACAATGCTCTTGCACAATTTTCTTGCCCTACATTCACTAATTTTCCAAAACATGACGCAAATGTGTATTTTAATGCGTTTTACTCAACAATCTTCATGTTCTTCACAGCATTGTTATATCATGCATGCACCATGAGCAGACGGTATTTATACGAAAGCAGCAAGATCTCACGAGCCACGTTCTACGTCATCAACTCATGCGCATTTCGCATTTCAGATTTACAAACACACGATATCGTACAATATCGGTCCACACGAGAATTCATTGACGAAACGTTCAGAAACAGCAATGGGAAAATATTTGCTCTTGATTGATCTACAAACGAATATTTTCACACAGTAAATAGAATGGTAGTTATGCTTCGGGGAAATACGTTTAAAAACTATGTAGTTTCGATACAAAAACATTGTGAGTTGGGCAATTAAAGCTCCTATTTTTAGATTTAAATAAACATTTTTGTCGATCGTTTTAAGTTCTATTACCATCGCGTTAAGTTAAAATAAAGATGGTATGGCACCTTGAAATAACAACACCTTAAGACATGCTTTTAGCTTCCATGGATAGTCAGATATTCTATATCCATGATTTCATGACAAAAATGGCCATGTGCCATTTGACCGGCCTGCAATTAAATTGAAAATGATCTGCTACCAAAAAAACCGAATACTTTGCAGACCTGGCTGTGAAGGATAAACAAATTAGAAACCTTTTTACGTTTTTTTTTTTTTATAAAAGCGTGCCCGATCTCTAATCTTAGTGTAATTACGAGAGAGACGTGTACAAGAGCATTTTGATAAATGAGTAGAATATCAACTCGTTTTCTAAATCGTCCGATAATGGTCGAAATTGCGTGAACATTCAGCTTAGTGCAACTTGCACCTCATACAGCGTGCAAAAAGTTATTATTGTAGGTAATAAATCGAATATTTCAAAATCTAGACTTTGTATAATCGACATATTGTCGATACAACTCAATAATATTATAAATGTGTTGAATATTTCCAGTCCCTTTGTGTGTTATTCGATCATTAAGTGGGCATAAATTGTTTAGTATGACAGCTAACTTGCTTCTTAAAGACAAGGAATGCTGCAGTAATTCGTATCGAGTTATTTTGTTATACATTGACTATATAACAGCAAGTGCACGTTGCGTCAGAAACGGTACGAAGTTTGCGCGCCAAATAAGTTCCTCTCACTACGTCAGGGTTGCCACTAAACACATCAAAGTACTTCTGTATAAACATTCAGTTAATAGTACAATAGCTCTAAACTTCAAAAACAAGTTTATATGACTTGTTGTTTGGCGGAGCTAATCTTAATTTCACAATACACGTACATGAAATCACAGTACGGTACGTTGTCAGTTTTATTAAGTTTTCCAGTCGATTAACGATCATAAAACAATCGTTAGAAGAGGCCGATAAATCGATCCGAGTTGTTGCAAAGTTTCTTTGGTAAATGGCAACAAAAACCGCTTGACAGCCTGTAGTAATTATACATTTACTGTTAATTACTGACCTTAACCTTCATTGAGTGTGATCGGCAGTAAATTAATATGATAAGAAATTGAGATGTGGACACTAAAAACTTTAAGAAATACAAGGCAGTCGGCATAATAGCCGCTACCTTGCCACTTTGTATTTTGCCGCGCTCCACATTGCCCGCTAACATGCACATTTTGCCAGCCCTATATGGCAATATTGACTCGAACATTTAGCGGTATACAGACAAGTAATCTGTACCTACACTCATGTTTGCTTTATGAATGCAAATATTCAATTTGCAATAAACTGACATTCGCCAGTGACTACTTAGCACTTTTCGTAATGCTTTTGTGTTCTTTAGCAATAACACAACAATTTTTAAACTAGCCACAGTTATTAATTTAACTAAGTATACTGATCTTTTAATTTAGCGTGGTAAATAGATGACTTAGTGTAAGGTCACTTCCACGATCTTGGTCAAAGTCAACTAAACTGCATAACGTTTTTGTCACTTCCGCGGCCATTTGCAAATTGAAAACTTTACCTTGACGATTAAGCCATTACGTGTGTGGCTAAGTATAAAAGCCGAACACTCCTACTCGGAAATAAGTTCACAATGATTTCTTTAATCATCTGCAATTTACTACGACCCAGATACAAAAGAAAAGTGAAACTGAGGGTCATTATCAGAGTTGATTGATGCCGTGTCATTCAATAAAGCACATTTCTTCACGAATGAGATTTATGCTCCGGTGTTAAACATAATTTTACCCGCTGTGAATACACGAGGTAAACATGTACGGCGCATACCTATGTATATTAGAGCGCGGAGATGTATGCAATAAAAATTTCGTATTAGCCAGAAAGCATTGCGTCTGCAGCCGCTATACGAATGATGAATATTTACGCAACAAGTGAGTCGACAGTGACAATAATTTACTGCCGACCTCGGCCTTGCCGCAGAGTGCTCCCACTGATTGCCGAATGCAAAGTGCGCGAAATTCACAATAAAACACGCTATTCCGAAGCACCCACATGCACCACTTTGTTATTCCACAAACTGGGACGCACACGATGTAAATTTTGATAGCCTTTAACATTTATAGCCAGAGGTTTTAGTTTAAGGTCGTCCTGTTTTTACGTGTTATTTTTGTTGAGAAATAATATTTTGATATGCGAATTAATTAATGACCAATAATGCCATAACTGTAGAGTGTTGGTATTCAAAGTAAACACCGAACTGTTAAGTTCCCATAATCAACAGAACGATTTGTCAATAAGTCCAATAGTTTGGAAGCAAACTTTTTGTGATGTGGACCTTGGCGTTTTGTGTGCTAACAATACTTATAAGTCAACAGTACTTGTAGTCGTTCTGGTATCGTTAAATGATATCGAAACAATCTATTGTGTGTGCACTTACTATTTGTCATGGATGGTGATAGGATCACTTGTATAGCTTCCACCAGTTCGCGGTCAAATTAATTGCTTCGCCAGAATTAAATGTTATTGTGTCAAGGCTGTGAACGGTTTTATTTAATTCTCTACGATAATATAAATAGATGACCCAATTTTATTTATACGGTAACACGTTTGTTTATTGTTTTAATTAAATCTATTAGGTGAAGCATTGTTTTTTGCGCTGATGATGCCATGGAGATAGATGACATACGCATAGTGGCTATAAAAGATCCGACTGCTGCTCAAAGACCTCCTCTTTTTTTTCCAGAACTCTCTATCTTTCTTGATTTCTGACTCTAATCTGACTAGTTCATGACACCACCTTCGCTGCGAACAACCTTGGCGTTGACGTCCTTCCTCCGGCGTCCATTATATGACGTGTTTATCATTGTCCTTTTGGGAAACTGCATTCGCGCAACATGATCAGTCCAGACCTTCTTTAGCCTGGCTGTTTTTCTCCGACATCCGTTACTTAGTTATGGAGCGCAGTAATATTTACTTTACAATTATTGTTCACTCTAAACAGTCTTCCGAAATTACATTCGGAATTTATTTTTAGCTTCTGACTATATTTAATTCAGGGGTTTGGTTGCGAAACGTTTATTTTTTACCGTGCCACGTGGTATCAGTAAAGGCATCTGTTGCGCCCTTTAACAAAAAAGTGTGACCATTATTTTTTGTTTCACGTCTGGCTCATTCCTAATCTGTTCACCTTCATTTATATTGAAAGTAACTTAAAGAAAAACAATTGACTTTAAGTGGGTTAAAGTCATTTTTACAACTTTCTTTGATCATTTTTCATGCTAGAAACAATACATCTTAACATGACTCCTACACATAAATCGTATCGTTTATAACAGTGTAACTAACTGGTTGACATTCAAATATTCGAAAAAAAAAACGAAAGAAGTTGTCCATTTAGATTGCTTTAAGAGTACGTTAATCATGTTCAGTAGCCGGTAGTTTTTTACCACCCCACACTTAGATTTCTCTTGATATGTGGGTGAACTGACAGATACAAATCCCACGTGCCTCACGTAGACTTTATAGGCGTACCGAAAAAAACAAGTGTTATTCGGTTCTGATCTAACATTCACTATGTTAATTCCACCTTAGCTCATACTAAAAACTACATAAATTTCAAGTTACGGCGCTTAAGATGTACGTGTTCACCATTGTCGGTGGGCTCGTAAAACACCCACAGTTTAATTAAATACTCTTTATTTGACTTGTTACGTCTGAACATATCACCGAAGGCTTATACAATCATGGAAAGTGGACTTGTCAGGGAGTACCATTTGTGAACAATTGACGGTTCATCGAAATTTCAATTTGGAAAGGACAAAAAGTGGTTCGAATATTTACAGAAAGTTGTCGTCCGGTGGAGGCGTTTGGGCAGGAGCCACCGCATTCGCTTTCGTCCATCGAGTACGAAAGTACTGTTTTGTAGTGGTATCCGGTTCTTCGACCTTGGTACAAAACAACAAAACCAAATAACTTATGGCAAGGCGTGACTATGCTATATAGATCACATAAAGAAACCACTTGCGAACTCTTTTTGCGAACTAATGTCCATCAGTTCGTTGTAGTGAAAGTTAAATACTTTACACTTAGCTGTACGTTCAAATAATAAGTATTAATTTTCTATGTTTCAGTCATTGTTGTAGTTAATGGAAGCGAAATCTTCCTTAAGTCACTCTGGTATACAAGTTAACACTCAAAAATCACATGTTTCTATAAGTGAAAAGTAATGGGTATAAAATAAAGTGTACTTTGTTAAATTTAGTAATTATAATCAATATTTTTGAGAACCTTATAACGATCAGCACTATTTACGCTTAAACTGAATGTTTTTCTCAGTCGGTTTCCAAAACACCTATATAAATAAATCATGTATAATTCTACTCTAATGGTCCAATTAGAGGCGAACACCTTTACACAGATGGTATATGAATCGTGCATCACGAGCGGTGCAGTTATGACGGTCGCGGTATTCACACCGCGCCGATGAGTGATTTCACATAGAAATCAAGTTACTGCGATAATTATAAATTCAATTTATTACCTGGACCATAAAATCCGAGAGGTCAACGACCGAAATTTAAAAAATATATCGCTGCTCGCTATTGAATGGAGAATACCGCCTTAAGCCTTTTAAGCGACCGGAGGTGGAGTCTAACAATTTCTCTATAAGTTTACGTCTCCCAGGTTATGTAACATTCAATTACAAACCGTAATGGGTATATCTTTGACAAATTATCAGCTGCCGCTCCAATGCTGGGACAATGCGAACTTTCCTGGAACCTCATCATCATAATAATAAGTCTATCAATCAACGAGATTATTCTATTACAAACATGCTTGCATTCAAATTAGCGAAGCGTGACTGTCGTCACACAACAATTGGTGTGGGGCGCGGGTGCTGGGCTGTCCGGCACTTTCACCGAGTTCTTATCGGGCTCATAAGCCCGGAGCGCCCCTGACTGGACCTGACTGCCCGGGAGGCCCCCGGACCTGGCCGGATGCCGAGCACCCAGGCCACACGGAACCCACGCCGTGCCCCTACTCATGCTACTGACCAACTATCGTTATGTAAACAGCCGACAGGATGACGTAGTTACGACGTTTCCACATTTCTTTAGCTACCTGCCTTCTACGGTCATTTAACTAGACTTCCGCAGTTCAAAGCGAAACATGCAAAAAATAAATACTGTCTAGTCTTTTGATGTCTTTAAGCTTTGTATTGAAAGATCCAGGAACATGTTTTTAACTACATTTGATGACTACTGGGAAATGTACTTATCTTCTTATAGCTCTTAGCTTTAAAGAATGGCTTATAATCTCATCACAAATTATCCCATTAAAGGGGTATCTGTAAATTTTATTTTTACTTAATTTACATAGATTATGAATCGGGAAACATTACCGGTTATTCGCCGGCTGAAGAACTCTGGTTTTTGCCACAACTCTGCCAAAAACTTAAGATATGACACGAGAACTGCAGGACTCTGACGTAGAATTTCATCAACATACTTTCGATTGAAACGAGCTCATCGACTACGGTAATCACCGTTATTATTCCAATTACTACACTTTAATTAAAACCCTTGAATCTACAGACATTTTAATTTACAAGTACAAGTTTGATCCATTTGCAACACAGTCACAAGAACAGACTGAACAGTCAGAAGAAAACTATTTAGCTCTCGGGCAAAAAAATATGTGGGGTAATGAGTGGCCATGATTTCTTTACACATTCATGCTCACATGAACACCGTAATGTTACGTATGTAGCACTGTGATGAATCGTATCAAGTTTCAGTTTCTATGCTCGAGAATTTGAGATCAGGTCACATTTGGGATTTCGTCAGAGAATCGGTAAATGAGGCTGGTTTCGTGATTTCGTAGTGTGACTTAGCATTTAGAACAAATTACTTGAGTGAATACAATTACTTTGATGTTTAAATGTTGGTAACACTCATGTAATGGTAATTACCTAATCGTTAATGGTAAAACCACGGAAACGACAGTAGAGATGTAATACACCGCTTTTGTTTGGGTTCCAGAAGTAAATGTAGTTAAATTTTTAAACAAATTTCGCAATGACACTTCACCAAATCTCTGTATAAAATAATGTCATTGAAAAGCAGAAGAACAACCTTACCACAACCTACCAAATAGGTAACCATAATGGCTGCAGAAATGTCTCAATTGGTTTTTCATACGTAAATACTCAACCCGCATACTGAATCGCATAAGCTTAAATGATAACACTAATCATTTTTACTTGCGTTTAACCAAATCCTTATGATAGTAAGTTGTCAATCAAGAAGATCCACTTTTAACAGTACCTACGCCACAGCAAATCGTGCTCACTGATACTCATAGGCGCACTTTATATTCTAAAGACGCACTCGCTCCGTTAACCCTGTAATCGTCATTGCATGCGACAACACAAAGTTCCGTTACGTATGATGTATCATATGTATAAAGATCATACATATGCAATCAGCTCTCATCGCTAATCTACGCGAGTTTTGCCAAAAAAGTTCATGTAACTGTTACGGTTACAACTGATGAATGATCTTTAT
Source organism: Trichoplusia ni (assembly GCF_003590095.1). Classification (NCBI taxonomy): domain Eukaryota; kingdom Metazoa; phylum Arthropoda; class Insecta; order Lepidoptera; family Noctuidae; genus Trichoplusia; species Trichoplusia ni. The sequence goes on along the minus strand of NW_020799690.1, from coordinate 36,644 downwards.
GTTGTGAAGTGTTAACCTTAATTTTGTTTCACCAGGAAATACATGCAAAGTGGCATTTTGGCCCTAGTGGGGCAATGTTTTGGAGTAATTTGATACTTGATCTGTGTGCTGAATTCCTTCTTTTATGATGGAAGTTAGGTATATGTATATGCACTTTGACTTGCATAATTCCTGCCATTAAAGTTATACTGTCTTGATCGCAGTTATGTCAGCTGTTCACGAGTTACATAGATAAAGCAAATTGCTATGTTGTTATATATAAAGTTTATATAGTTTGTACCTTATCAAGAAAGGATTCAAAGGACTTCTAGGAAACTTTTTACAATGGATGCGGACTAGTGTGAATTATTAAATAGGTACGTAGGTTTTAGTAGACGGTTTAAGGTTTTTCTATGAAATAACGTACTTCGTAAAAACTCCCCGAAACTTTCCGTTGAAACCCAATAATAATTTCACTGCAGTTATCACAAAGATAATAAATTAACAAATTATGTTACTTTAATATCGTCAACATCATATCAATCTCAATAAAATTATGAGTGAACTTTGAACCATACAAAAATCCGACCTACATACGTTGTTTCCAAGACAATCGTGCCTTATTCCGATTGTTTCCTCATGTTTACACATAGCGTGACGATACAATACTCCATTTAATCAAACAAATGCATTCGACCGCGGCGCAACCACAATACATCCCAACTAATTCAATTAACAATTAGATTGCCTTTTAAGATCAAGAATCCAACACACTGAAGAACAAATCAAAACATCGAGAAATAGCTTGTTCTACTGTTTCTATAGTAAACATGTTAAGAGGACAATGTAGCCGCTAAAAGTTATGTGTCTGCATCTCACGGTCCACCGACGACAGTTCAAATACGTATTCTGTTCCATCGACCTGGATCCCCCACTAAGAAAACAGATAGCTCGACCAATACATGAAACTAATAGACTGGATCAAGTCTCGTAATAGCTTTCTGTGTCATATGCTACCTTGTTATATTCAAACTAGAGTTTACTTTCAGCTTCTAAACGAATTACGGCGAGTCAGTGTTATGTGTTACGACATACGCCCATGGGCTTCCGTGCGAACGAGATAAGTACATCGCAGTCTTGATAACATCACACTCCATTCAGTTTTGCCATTTCTCCAATTGATTAGTCATGCAAACGTGTGCCAATGTTATTAACTTATCACTTCTCATTATCTAAACATTACACTTATAAAATAAATTCGCTTTTTTTCTCATTACATTCACTATCAAGCGACCGATCAATGAAAACATTTCCGAGAAACCTTGAAGTTGGCACATTCGCAAATAACTGAGATCCTAATTAAGACATTCATCCTAAAACAAAATCATAATTAATTGGCAACCGGATTTTGATAAGAGCGCTTAGAACTGACAATTTGACATGTACTCGAGTTGTAGAAGATAGCACTCGGCTAGAAAGCTCTTGCGCGGAGTTACGCTGTGCGAGCAGCGGTTACAGCACCTGCCGGCCACCGCCTTCGCCATTCATCGCGTAAGAAAGCAAAAGAATATTATAATTTAAATAACAGTCATAATCGAGGCATTGAACTTGCGTCCATAGACGAGCGAGTGATTAATCCAGAATACTTTCACTCGAGCCGGCCAGTTATCGCGTGGATGATTTTGACTACGAAAATTATAATAATTATGAGAATTATATGGGCAGTGAGTCAGCTAGCGATGTTCGATAAGAACTTGGCGGTGTCATCGGCTGCCATTGTATGCGATGAACTTTCGATCGGCGATTCTTTGTGAGTTCGTAAGTACAGAAAGAAAGCGGACATTTTCTTTTACATAATGAGACAGATTATAATTCGCACGATTCTCACGGGAGAGTACACTAAACGGATTTCTATTCAATGCCTATTCGCTGTGTTAGGATAGGTTAGAGAGTTTAAAGACAATAACCAATGTTTCGCAATTACCGACAAACTGAGCATGACACTGTAAACGGGGTAATAGTGTTACGGAATATTCGCAAAATTTCTAGACAAAGCAATGGCTTATGCGTTTGGGTAACTGGTTATAAGATTCATATTGTTCTTGAACTAAATACAACATTCATATAGCTTTCTCGAGCATTATTACATTTCATTTATTATAGTTCGGTAAATATCTTGGTCAATACAATAAGTTTAATTGTTCCATGTGGAAAACTTTTGTGATTTAATCATCGTTACCATATTAAAAAAAGTGAATCAAAATTAAACACCATTAGTCATGTTTACGAGCGAAGGCACACCTACCAACGTTTAGTTAAAGTGCATTATTAAAGTATAAATTAAAAAGTCCGATTAGTCCGTAAATTGGATGCATAGAAATTATGTATGGTTGCGTAAGCTGACCACATGTAAATCACCTGTAATTACTATAAATGAAATAGAGGCAGGTAATATTAACAGGTGGGCCTAAGGCCTTATATTTTCAATAAAATGTTGCGCAACCTTTGTTGCGTATTGGAAATGTCCAGAAAGTCGATTGTGTAAATTACGTACTACAATGATTTTTAATTTAGATTGCGAATGCGATTAGTTTTGCAGAATCGATTGCTTTCTTTCGTGACATTGAGTTAAATGGAGAGCTTTCGTTGGTTGAGCTACACTATAGAAGTTTAGAACGGAGTAGAGTACAACGATAGTCAGTTTTTTATTTTTCTTTTTTACGAAATTATTATACTGTAGAGACAACGTTGGACGATAACATAAACATTGCCGCAAAATGGATGCAATATGCTCAATATGAAGATCACTGCGTATCTTTCGAGGAAGCATGTGATAGGAGACATGTAGAGGGGTTCTTGCAGATCTTCGATCAACAATACTAAGGCGGTAAACAATTAAAAAATTAGAATTAAGACATAGTAATATGCAAATAAGAGCACTTAGTTTTTTTGCTGGGCAGGGAAATCCTCTTGGACACCTACCTAATCGGGTTAGGAAGCGGCTAGTGTTAAACTCTTACTGATTAACGTCTCCCGTTCTTAGTAGGTGCAATGCATAGCAATTCGCGCACAAATATACTAAATTGTTAAACATTTATTGTAGTAAGTTGATTAATTTTGCAAGAAATACAACGCTTTTTTTCTATACTATGCAGGTATTATTTAATACCTGAATATTGTATTTTTGTTTTAAGCTCCCGTGGCATAAATTAATTCGTTTTCAACTCGTCTTCCATGTAATTTATGCGTTATTAACGAGGCAGAGTCGCTGGTCGCCGTCTTTATCTTTTAATTTGACATTAATTGACTGTATTAGCATAATTATCGTGTTTCTTTTGTCAAATGCTCTATCAAGACTGTACATATGTATATTGAGATATAATATATTAATGTCTCCCATAGCTAATTAATTTGTTCAGACATATCATAAAAGTTCGATGATTCGTTATTAAAAGCGGTATCAAAATATTAAGCAGCGCATATTTTTTGTTGTAGCTATAAAGAAGTAAATAAAAAAAAAACTATATTTTAACAAATATTTGAGAAAGAAGAAGTATTCTGTTTAATACCTATTCATAAGCTTGTTAATTAAGGCTTAACGCTCCAAGTGATGCTAAAAATAATAAGAATTCACCTCGTTAACTTAGACCGGACAACTTAGACATGACGTAAATATCTAACGTCTGAGAAATATTCAAAAGGGATGACTGAATTTTCTTAAAGTTTTGCTTATCTGATACAAAGATAGAGATTAAACCTAATTAGGTTAATCAAACGATCAGCTACGATAAAGCGGACACGACAATATAAAGTTCATATCAGTTTATTACATAATACGGATAACGGTGTTCTAAAAAGGTAACAAAGTAGGTTCAATGACCTCCGCCCCTAGCGCCAAGCGTTACCGATTGATAAGGCAAGTTAAATGGGCCGTACCACCATGAACCATAACAATGCTACTATATTGATACAAGCCATTCAATTCGCTAATGTCCCTTTAATTGGTTGAGTGATTTATCTGAAAATAGCCGGATTTATCGCTCTACAATGTTTCGGACATTTTTTAATCGAATTTTCCAGTTTAATGTTTTCCGTTTTCCTTAATCGTTTTGTTTACATTAGTCAGACATATTGTTTTTTGTGATAAAATATAAACTTCTACGGTAGCAAACAGTAGCAAGTTTTCAGCATTGTTTGATCGCATTGTTTTTGCCCATTTATTAACTCGCATTGAAGACAATAATTCATCACGCCTCGCAGGTAGAGCCTAGCGTTTACCACAGTTACATAACTCAAATACCAGTGTATGAGTGTTCTGTCTCTATATTTTATGTCAAGCCCTATATTAATAACGACCTTATGCAGGGTAATCTACATTTTGATTTTAAGCATGTGCTATTGTTCTATCAGTTTTTTTTCTGTCTTAAGCTTTGAGACGATATTCATTAGGTACATTGAATAAGTATGTAATCGTGACACGGTATTTACAACGTACCTTTACGCCTACTTTTAGAGCAGTAAATATCAAAAGGTATATTATTTTTAGACGCGTCTCCCGGTAGTCAGTAGTCGCGTCCTAAAGTTACTTTTAGATCTCAAACATAAAACAACAAACAGTTAAAACAAAAGCCGCCTCTCTACCGTCTGATAAGACATCATCTGCCGCCAAATTTTACGACAACACGATATAAAAAGTGCCGCAAAAAATGCATACGCTCGTTTCCATTGCCTCATACAAAACATGAGAAAATCTATGGTAACTTGAACCTAATGGCAGCCGAACAAAAACGAATATATTTCCACGCGTCAACTGTTGAATTACGATGTTGACGTTCCTTTTTTGTTTTTTATTGTGACAGTTTACTTACGAACGTAACTTAGGCAAAAATATTGGAATTTTAATTACAATTATCACTGGCAATGTCTAAATTCAGACATAAAATCTTTTTTTTTAACAAATCTAACAGCTAACGGCATAGATTATTATTATCAGCCAATGTTAATGTTCGAATTTCCACTTAGTTTGTAGTAACAAGTATTTAATTATTAAATGCTAAATGAGTTATCCTCAAAGAATAGACCAATGCACAATCATTATTAACTAATGCACTACTTGTAGCACTTACATCGAAGTCATTTATAAATGACTGTGCAACGATATTACTAATTAAGTAAGCTTAATTTACAAAGACTTCTGAGGCCTTAGCATAATCACGAGTGATTAATCTCGAACTCATATGAACTTTTTACCAACAACATAATAATGATCACCCTCTTTGTAACGATAAACGAATAAAAAGAACATAACTGCTTTCAAATGTCGAATGAACATAATGTCGTGAATGAGTGTGTCATGGTAAAAAACACCATGGGTACACTTTGAATCGACGGAAGTCGCCGGCACGACGATATTTTGAGCAAGGCGCGTCAGGCATGCGACTTGTAAAGGTATAAATAAAATGTAGCCCCACGCCATACCGCGGGCACTTGGTTTTAGTACTGAATTCTGTATATGAAGCTGGTATGTACTTGCCTTCTTGATCGTGGAGTTACTTAAACTGACCAAAATGTAGGTATTTGATGCTTGGGTGTTATATCCTACAAATAGACATTTAGCTAAGTTGAAGTATCTAAGGAAGATTCAATATCAAAAAGAAGATTCAAGATTCAATATTCAATATGGCAAGCGCCATAACGAAAAGTGGTGTAGGTATACATTTACTTGTATTTATTTATACACAATAATCTATAGCTTTTTAAGCGAGTATAGAGTAGAGCATACTGTTTCCTCATACTTCTTAGATGCAAATAAGTGTAAAAATAAATATTTCACCTTCTCACAAACATTTTCTGCAAATTACATTGAATTTGTTTAGTTAGCACGAAACAACGTAACAAACATATTCGGTAACGGGAAAAATAGAAATAATAATAAATTACGTATTTTATGTTCGCAGAAAAAGTTTTATTCTTGAAAACGGAGCTGAAAATACTTTGTTTTACAGTCTTTAACAACTTCGTATCGATTCCACCAAAACTGACGATAAGCCCACCAGCGCTCCTGTTTAATTCAATGGCTTGTGTATATTGACTCTACTTTTACGTGTAGGTACCTCCATACCCCAAAATATTACTAGTCTTTTGTTCATCAGTTTTTGAATCCATTTAAGTAAAAAAACTAAAACTTGGAATTGACGTTCCTTCATATATTACTAAGATAATGCTAAGTTGACGTAGAGTCAAAGTAGAGTCCTTCATGATGTACACAAATGTAATATCTGTACATTCACCAAGATATCTCAATCCAATCTCCGAAACAGAGTGGGTAGATTGAGCTTTTCCGAAGGGTTTCAATTGACACGCTTTTAAAGTAATATTTTACTAAAATGGTCTCTATTTATTGGGACAAACGTAGGCGAATAGACGTCTTTAACTGCATGACATAAAGTTACAGAAACGTCTATTATATGTCTCGTTTTAATGCTTGTACAATCTCTAGGCATGTTGACAAACGGTGAAATATTATCCGACCGGGCAGGTACCATTAGCATTTATCCTTGGACCGAAATAGAAAGGATATCCGTTTGAACTGTGTGAACTTACATTAGATACATGATTAACCCGAAACACCTATTTATCTTTACCGATAAATAATAATGACATTATTTCGACATTCCAACAGATATTATCATAACATTAAATCATTGTTCTCATACTTACAATCTCGGCTGGAAATGTAACATCGATTGAAACGCACTCTATTTGACTATACAGTTAAGTGTCGTAGGTAGAGCTCGGTTCGTAACCAAAACAAAAATAGTGGAATAGAAATTTCCGGTCCCAATGATGAGTTGAACTCAACTCAAGGACGCGCCCAGACCGCACCCTACTTCCGTTCCATGAATTGGGGTAGAGTTTATTGTTACCTAGTGAGCAAAAACAGAAGCAGATGGTCTCGATCTCCCTGACAGAACCATAGCCACGATTAGCGAACATCTAAATAAGCATCTTCGTTGTATCACGGTTAATTTAATAGCCAATTACGTTGTAAACTGTTTAAAGCGAGGTCAGACTCAAAGTTCGCGGAATCCCTTCCCTGTTTGCCGGTAGAAAGGTACGAAACACTATGATCAAGTTGTCGCATTAACACTTCACTTTCCCTGCAACCCAGAATTTAAAGCATTTACTCATCTGCCGGTAACAAACTACCAGTAATTACAGGCCCACAGGGGTGGTTACCCGGGCAGCTTAATGATAAAGGAGAAACTTGCCACAGTCCTTGATAGATCGCCAATGAAGGATCACTTTCTCGAAAATTAACTGAAAGTAGGCCGTGCGAAATTATTTTTTTCGAAAATATGCACTGAGGGCATACCTACCTATCTCCGTTGACGAAGGCCAACCACTGCACGCCGCGCGTGCTTTCATCAACAAAACAGCTGCCTGTTTATATTGCCATTCGCGCATACCAAGCTCCAGTCGACTCACCCGTCCACTCCAATGATAGCTCGACGAGGTGTATCTACAATCTACAACTTTAGTTGATCGCTCGATCGTCTTAAAAAGTTCTCACGCTGAGAAGAATAGACAGTTATTATATCTATGTACTGAAATTGCAGTATGTTGGTAAGTAAGTACGTTACATCGAAAAAGTTTCGTATATTTTATTAATTATATTATGTTTACAAGTAAATAAAAAAAACTGATGTGACAATCAGAACAAGTACAAAAACATGCGATTCAATTTATTAGCACGTAAAATCAATAAGTTATACTAAATAAAGCCCAATTATATGCAATTATATTGTTAACGTTGAGGTCATTTTAGTAATTTAAGTTGCAGTGGGATACCGAACGCAGACGAATGCAGGTTCAAAATAAAATAAAATGAACGTAACGTAATAATGAAATGACTTGCGAGACGAGGCGGGAAGGATAGGGGGCGCGGTAGAAGCGGTCGGCAAGCCCCCCCACCCGCCTGCACACCCGCGCTCCCCGCAGCCAAGCGAGAGGCGACAGCTAGCCAGCTGCGCGTCTTGTGTTTTTCGGATTTTGCGGTGTGACCGACGTTCCTTTCTTATTTTGTTGTTATTTGTATTAAAGTTATCAAGTTTAATGAAACAAAATACGCGTGTGAACTCTATCAAAGTTTAACTGAATTATAACAGTCTGTGAACTATTACAGTGCGTTACGACTATAAAGTGTTGAATACATGGATACCTGTGTCTTTTGTCTGTAAATCAGTGGATTATACGAGAGGTGGTGGTATTTAGTTGTTCAGTACGTTATTGTCAGATCTTGTGCTCGTGGACCCAACAGTGTGACCAGTGATTGTTGTCGTGGCCGGTTTCCAGTGAGGAAACTTTCCAAACGTGCATAAAACAGTGGGTAATGCTTTCCTAGCGAATGCGGGCCCTGCCTGCACGCATTCCGTAGGGAAGCAAGTGCCGGCAATAAGCATTTTACGGTGAGTAAAGCGCGTTCAAGTTCATCGTACTTTGACCTAAAATTATGACAACGGATGACAACGCCTCTTGACCAGACCAGTGTCAAATGTCAAGACGTCCTATCGTGCTGTGCTTGTAGAATAACGAGGTTTTACAGCGATTGCAACGTACATAAAATATAGACCAAATGATCAATTAAGTAAATCCGTTGAGTTTTGATAAAATATCTCGGCTACCTAGCATTAAAACGAAAACTGGTGTAAAATCAGTCCAGTCCACCGAAATAATGTCTTCAGACTACAAAATGCAACCCAAATTATGTTCTCTTGTCTTATTCAACACAAGGTTTGCAAAACAAGTGTTATTCTTAATTGAATAACAGTACTTTGGTGAGGCAACACCCCTCTGTGTCACTGTGTTATCATATCAAGTAATTATAATTAGCTCATTTTATTTGTGGGAGAATAGATCTGGAGCTACCTGTTGATCATTAAGTATTAGTGTAAATAGTTTTATCTCACTTGAATACATTAGTTTCTAGTTTTGTTTACAAATAGATCAACAGCTGTTATTCTTGTTTCCTTAAGTATTCATTCATATATTTTCCTAGTCTCATTTATGTACAATAACTTTTGTGAAATATAGAAACCTCCTTTTACGCATTCTCTTTAAAGATAATATTATTCATACAATGCATGTAACTGATGTTTTCTCTATTTGTTTATGGAAATTACAGTTTCTCCTTTATGGATTGTTTTCACTTATTAGTGCCTTACTGCTATTGATCTACCTCATAAATATCTCTGGCATTCATAATATGCGATGATACCAGTTAGACTATAGACTAAATAACACAACACTCAGGCATCATAGAATAAAAGCTAAGGTAGTATGATATAATACCATGTCCGTCTAAAAGTACCTAATTGCTTGGATTTAGAAATACTCATATTGTTAGCCAAAATTTTGCTTCCTCCCATTTTTAACCTTGTTCCAAACTAGTAAGCTTTGCCTCCCAGTGGTGAAAGATACAGTTCAATAGGTACCATATTTTTTTCTTCACATTTCATAATACTAGAACCCATTGAATAAAACATATTTATAAACAGGCCTATCCATTCATAAAACTGGTACCTATACAATTACAAACCCAAAGAAGCTACTTTTAACATTATCATTCAAAACAGATCAACAAATAATAATGGAACAATTTGTATTCCCACAACTGAGACATTTATTCACATCAATGGTAGAAATATTCAAAATGAGGTTGTAACTGTTTCCCTAACTTACCTACGTGTGTAGACCACCCATTTCATATCAAATCATTATGTTTCCCTCAGCTCTCTACATTCATTTAAACTGAAGCTGAATATTTGATAAACTTACTCTAGCAGATGTTATTTCTTACAAACTTTATTATCTAAACACATGTTTTCAATGAACTCCAAGTTGGGTGTCATTACTGGCATGTCCTGTAGTCACTTCACATTTAAAAAAAAAGGATAATGGTTAGGAATACTACGGATTAAATAGATTGGCTTAATAGAATTAAGTTTGGTGGATTGGTGTGGGTTGATAGATTATTATGATTAATTTAAATTAAAACAAACATGGCCTTGGTGGATTTAGAATCTCATAATTATTTTATGTTATTGAGTGAAGTATCTTATTACTATGATCAATAAACAACAGACTACTTCTTCTAATCTCCACTAAAAAAGATGTTCAGTTGAAATCAGCAGAATCTTGTTTTATTTTTCATGACATTCATAGTCATAACTTCACATAGTCATTTCATATTATTAGTTGATGTTCTCAATGAACACAACAATTCGAATTTTAATTCATAGATTGTTACTTATAATGTATAATAACTACATCTTATTCCTTGAATATTTTATTGATTGCATAAACCAGACCACAAGTACTGAGTTACATATCAATAATGATTCTATGAATATTGTTGACACATTATACATAATATTCTACCTTCATGTAAAGCAACATAACATACACCAGTACTATTGTATGTTTGTAACACTTGCAATAATTCTCCTTAACAGTGTCATACATTGCCATACATTGCTAAGATTTCTAGGTATCTAAGAATCTCAATGTTTTCACTGTCCTTTGTTTGTTGGCATAAACTACTAATAAACATACAATGTATCAAATTCTTATCCACATGCATTGTGAGAACTGGCGGTGAATGCAGCAGTATTTTGCATAGCATTCACAACAAATTTCTAACATCCATCATCATTGTGATAACTATTCTCTTTGTTTCATTTTTGTACGAATAATTAGTTAACTTAATTCCAGAGGCAAATATAAATATTGGTACATAAATAAAACATATAAACCTTCACAAATTATGCTATTAAGTTAAACTTTATTTTATATTAATATAAAATTATGTGAAAAACATATATGTTCTTTATCTGGTCGGAATAAAGACAATAATATTCAATGAATCGCTTAAAAACTCAGCTCCATTAAATATAAAAAATATTATGAATAATATAGTCAATGAAAATAAACTAAAAGCCCAATTAAAATGATTGATCACACACTTCTGTATAAATTATTGAAATTAAATTTGTCATCATTTCGCACATCTACATACTATTTACATAAATTAGCAAATTTTAGTAATTTGAGTAAAACTTGTCAAGTAGGTTTGTATTGACAGGTTTAATGATAAAGATGCTAGACATTTTGTCTACATGAATTTTTACTTAAATTTCTGGTTTATACCTTTGGCTCTAAATTTAGAAAATAGTTTCATAATAATAATACACTTCACATCTCATTTCGAGAGTGATAATAAAAGCCTGTATTATGATTTTTAATTTATTTATGGTTTTAATAAGACTAATTTATGTAAATTAATGAAGATAAAATTCTATTTTTCATTATAGTAAATATTTACTAGGTCTTCCAGAAATAGTGTGATAGAATTTGAAACATGTGTTCATATTTTTTGATTGATTTGTTCATATTTAAAAGACTTATTATTTACAAACGGATGAAGAAAAAATTTGAACTTTCATATTAAATTCTATTTTTTCAATGTCCTTCTGAAACATCTCTTCTCCTATCTTCTCCTGATTGGAGTTTACGATTTAACAGAATAAACAACCTTTTTGTTTCATTATATCCTTTTTTCAATATTAAATTATTCCATCTTCTGAACAAAACACACACTCACTTATCCTACATACACACAGCTAACACACACACACACACACACACACACACACACATACCTTTAGTAAATATAATATTGTTTAAATTAGTTTAAAAACTAGACTTGCAAAAATGTTATACCTTTTATTTGTATAATTCTAACTGATGGCTATTAAAATTATAATAATACTTGAGGGGTTTTTGGCACTGATAACCGAAATACAGGCTCTGCCTAGTTCGGTTACAGTTGTCTAATTCATTTGTATTTACAAATATAGCCTAAGATATATCTGTAACTGTGTATACACTTATTGGAAATAAATAAATTTTATTATTATTATTATTATTATCTGGAAATATTAAGTAGGTTCTCCTCAGACTTTGAAAACAATCTTGACCAATCAAAAAGTTTCTGTTAAATATTTATTCCTACAATATTTATTTAGTAATTTTGGCCATAAAGTGCAAATAATAATATTTCATGATTATCGGTGTTTGTAGTATATAAAAAACTGTGATTATGCATAATTTGACTTCATTTGGAAACCCCAATTTTGCCATCAGAATAAAAAGAAACTTTAAGAATGAGAATATATTAAAATATTATTTTCAAGATGACCGATAGTCCCTTTATGACCCAATGTCCTTCCCATAGCAATAGAAATGTAAACAAGTGTAGTTACTGAAGCCAAGTACAATGAAAGTCAAAAGGTTGGTCTATTGTTGTCAGTTGTACTAACTTGTTTGACTAAGTATGACCTTATGCTAATGTTCTAACTTTAATACGATAAAATATACCTACCAACATTTTTATAAACATAATAGCTATAAAACATGTATAGAGCAAGATACATTTACATAGGACACATTTTAGAATTGCTTGATTGTACCTGCATCTACATAAATCAATGTTACTGTTAATGTTTTACCTATTTAATTAAAAACGTATTTAATCAATGTTAAAGATTTCAGTCAAAAACATTTATCACTTGGTGACAGACCAAATCAGAGATTATGTCATAATAGCAATTAAAAGTTTGGCAATCAACCTTATCATGAACAAAAGCAATGAACACTATAAGAGCTAAAGTTAGATATTATTGCAATATAGCTGAAGTGAAGTGCTGATTGGCATTTGATTGGCAGTACTCACGCCGCTGTAAATTAATGAGATGGTGATAATATTGCTTTTAGATCACTATGTCAGAAACCATACTTGTCATTTTTTGCTGATGAATTTGGTGGGTAGGCGCTTGTCTAAATTAAGATATTCACAAAATTAAACAATGTAAACAAACATCTCTGCTAGGCTAGTTATAGAAGACTTTAAAACGTCCGTAACTAATGGGTGGAATTGTAAGGCTAAGGTATTCTGTTAGGTTTATTTGGGAACTTAGGATCTGATTCTCCTCCAAAATGTCTCAAATTAATATTATTATGGTCGTGGAAGGGTGATAGCGCAATTCCCGGCATTGAGTGGCGTCTTTTTTCCGCAACTGCAAAAATATTACTTGAAGACGTGGTGTAGACCCTCAGAGCCGTATTTTCTTTCTCCCGGAAATAATACATTATCAAAAAAAATTGCAACTATGCTGATCAAATACAATTTTGACAACGTTGTCGCTAAATATCGCTGTAGCGTTTTTTTAAAAGCTTTGTAACTTTTGGAACAAAATGAAGTAATGTAAATAAAACGAAAAAAGTAAATGTTTTCTGTATTTGAACCAATAGTTTTTGTTTCTAAAGACAAGAACAATCCACCCACAGAATTTTCCATACCAGATAAAAAACTGCATAAGAAAATCTCAGTTATCCGTGCAATGTGTTTACATGTTAAAATCTGACAACAAAGGGTAATGGATTGTTATTACGTCAGTAGCGAGTATCTAAGTTTAGAAACCTGTCAGTATTATGCATACTTATGATCTTTAACCCGCCAGGTAGGTGCTGTGTAGGTTCTGATGCCAACGTAGATATATCGCTTAGTACGAGAGCAGCCGATCACGATCCGTGTGCAAGTCTTTATAAAAGTTCCTTCTAGTTATTGTTCTATTTACTGCACTGCATGGACAACCGAGTGGTTGAGGTCACCAAGCCAAACCCAATGAGCGAGACGTGTCGCGGGTTCGATCCCCGCGTAGTACAAGCGTTTGTGTGATCCACGAATGCTTGTCTTGAGTCCGGGTGTCTTTGTGCAAGTGAATTGAATATTTGTGAAAACCCCCGCGATACAAGGATTTTATTCAATTTTTTTTTAATAAACACATATTGATGTCCTTCGTCCTTCGGAAGCCACCTTCAGGTGTTACATACGATACTCTGCTTTTGAGTAATTGTTGTTTATGTATAAATCGCAGTACGCATGTACATCTACCCTGCATCAACTAATTCCTCATTAAGTTTATACATTCGCAATGTTTAATTCCTTTGTTCTGTACGGGAGTACATCTGATGACTAACGCTTACCGAGTCAACATCAGCTTAGTACTTAGCTGAAAGCATCGGTTTTGCAATATTTTTATCGTGCTATGTATCAGGTGTGTTTGTAGGCTTGGTAAATGTATGACGGTTCCTTTTTTTTGAAACAGTTGAATCAGATTCCCTGCAGTAATTCGTTTAAAAAGAAAAATCTATGTATTAGTTTAGCTCGAGGATCAAATTATCTTCGTCTAAATTAGAATTTCTAATGTTGGATCAGCTCGCTGTATGTAACAATTGTGATTTGTTACAAAAAAAAAAAAAACTTATGATTAATAATAATCGGTATAAAGATTCAAATAACTTTTATAGCTTTCCTTTTAGCTGTAATATTACGTTAGTTCACTAGAATTGTTAATTAAGATTGTCATCATAATATTCAAAGAAAATATTCTTTGAAGTGCCCTTTTTAAAAGAATCATTGGCAATGTGCCGTGAATTCCAGGATCGCTATTTATTAAGATCATTAAATTGAACTCGTTGAGGTGTAACAGTAGTAGTTTAAACATTTCTTAGATTTGTCATTTTTTTAATAGTCTTCCGTCTTCATAGTTGCTCTTGGTATTTCTTTATTTTTTTTGCCTTTTTAAATAGAAATGATCATGTTCCAAGTTTTACCGCCATATTAGATTTGCTATCGTAAAGCTATTACTCTCACATCATCATTAATTTTTCGTTCATTTCTCTCCATATACATTCGCCCAATCATAATTTGTTATTTATTATAGAAGACAGGATTATTCACCAATTAACATGTAAAAAATACCACAATTTCTAATGTAAATAAGATGCGGTTATTCGCTATAAAAAACCAGTACCGCCATCTTCCTGCTGTCAATTCAAACCTTTTTCTAGCGCAGTAATTGCAATGGCAACGGTTGCGAAACACGGCCTTGTTACGTAATAGTAACTCATAGTAATGATAAGCAATAATTATGTGTAATAACTGTTTGCAGGGAGACGAGCGGAGCGGGTGGCGGGGCGGGCAGCGGTGGGCTGCTGGCCATGAACGCCACCCAGGTGCAGTGCGAGCCCCACGACTCGGTCGTACTCATTAAATGTAAGTAACACCCACTCATTAACACTGACCGCACAGTTCTCTACGTAGAAAATTACTTGATCATATTACATTTACCTAAATGACTAAACTATACTTCTCTATTGTATTTATTTTCCTAGGCGCGAACAAATACGCCACGGCTACATACAATCGCATACAGTAAGTTGTAAGTACTTCGATCATAGTAGGTAACGCTATGTATTATGATGTTGCAGCTCGATTTGTTTTATGGACCATTGTTTCGACTGACTTTTTATTAGATAAATTCTGTGCAATCATGTGATTATCCTTGACATTATGTTTATAAAGGAAGTGCTAAACATAAGTCTCTCACATCCCGTAACGCCCTTCGAACACTTAATATCACATTAAGAGACATTATCAATGATGAATCGACAGGTTGATAAATTTTGGGATGACACGAAAAAGTTACTGACTAAAAGGTGAACAAAGAGCAAGACAGATATCGAAACTAAACGTTGAAAAGAGTGAAACAACTAAGAAGGACCTCCTGCCCAAAATTATCTACCTGTGGCTCTCTGGACGTTTACAAGGCACACCATAGTGTATTTTTGTTAAAGCTATCTTAAATGAACGTAATACATTTGTTAATCAGCCTAGCATCACATAGATTCATTGGCCTCATTGCAATATATGTATATTTTTGGACTGGTCTCCACGACTGCGTCGTTCGGTTTGCTGGCACGGCCATTAAAATGCATATGTACGTCTTAATTATTTCATTTGCATTCGGCATAAACGCATGTGTCATTGTCTAGAACAGTTATTTGCGATTTCACGATCCATTCTGTAATCATTGCATAAAATTACTTGAATTAGGTCTATTGATCAATAGACAATAATACGTATTGTTTAACCTACAACAGTTAGAACTATAGTCGCGTCATAGTTTTGTACAATCTGTTTTATCAGTATTAAAATAAAAACACAAACACAATAGTCCTTATATCTATTAAACCTTTTTAGATAAATGGTATTATCATTCAATTGGCGATGAAATATTTTTGCTATTAGGAGTACTTTTAGTCCTAATCTCATCAATATTAATTAGCAACAGTAGCGCTCAATTACGATGTTTACTGTGAACTCCGCAAACTACACTAAGAACCATTCCTGGCACTGTACTAAGTGACAATACTAATAAAATTAAGTGCCAAGTTACACTTCAACCTAATCAGATAGTCATTGCCTTTGCTACACAAACTTATCAAAGAGTTATTGTTTGATATGATTAAAATATTAAAAATAATTTGCGGCTAACTAGATGGCTGTTCTAAGCTTATCTTATTGACATTGATTTCTAAAAATTTCAACAAGTCTGCCTTGATATTAAATACTTTTCTATGAGAAATCCTACTCAAGTTATCGAAGTTAGCAATGCCTCTACTGCTCCTTCGTTTACTACTCCGTTCCGTACTCGCCAATTCTCCAAATAGTAACAATTGTGTTTATTTCCGTCGAAAGCTCCCCCGTTGCGGCGTCGCCGATGCGCTCAATTGATGCGGGAGGCGCACATATTTACAATTAGCTTTGTTTGTGTGCTTCATAATAATTGCTGGACGAAAGCCAATGTTAGTATTAGTATTAATTTTTCAACATGGCCACTGAGCGGTAGGCTCGGCAATTGCCGCAATTATGTTAATCCGGCTTAGTTTTGAAGGGACTGTGCAGTACGTTGCACGTTGCGAACGATGCATTTGTTAATTTATAGAAGTTATGTGAGAAAGTTGAGTTGTTTTTGTGTGTGTGCCGGTGTCGTGCGACAATGCAGTTTACATTGGTAATCGTCGTAAACAAAGTCAAGCTATGTCCGGTGATAGAAGAACCGCTCAAACCAATAGGTAATTGCTGTGTAATTTTAGGTCTAGCCGATTTCATGCATGCTGATTTACCTTCAAGGATAACGCGTATACGATTAACGTTTAGTAAAATGTCTGTATGTACGCATATGAATTTCGTATTTCATATTGAAAACGTCCCATTAAAAGTGCACAAAGTTAGACGGATCTTTAACTACCCTTAATTATTCAACCATAACTCTATAGGAAAAATTTGAACGTAAATGAAATAGATGCATGAATGGATGGACAAACCAAATCTGAATCATATTATTTAAACGTTAGTTTGTGAGGAAATAAATGGATGTTTGTTAGTGAACGTGGACAAAATTCAGTATAAAGTTGGTCTGGAGTTACGATGAATAGATTTTTTTTCTTATATCCTATAATAGGTCATAGGACTTACGACGATAAAATAACATAATGTTCGTAGTCATTACTTTTACTGTAGAAACGTCCGTATACAAAATAATAAATCCTTACCATGATTGCAAGAATCTATCTCAGATTAATATTACGAAAATAGAATTGATAAACCAATTACAAAAACGTCTGAAAATAATAATCATCACGAACTTGCGCCATTTGAAAAGCATTTAAATAAACCTGCATCTGCGAAATGTTTTGGCAAACATATTTAACCCAGAAACTTATAATATAATCGTCGTGAATCATAACCAACTCAATCTATTTCATATGCATATAGCAATGGGCACATACTGCCGTTAGTTCGGTAGGTGTTAGCCAGCTGGGGACCATGTGTGGCAACATATTCAAACGATATTATTGTAAGTGACATTCTTAACCATCTGAACAAACGTAATTGAACAATTTCTATCAACCCATTGCCCTTATCTACTCCTCGTAGTTGGTAGCTGAACAAACGCAGACTCAATTGGACGCCGCTAATCATAATAATCACTTTAAATTCAATGCGTCCATATAGGACACGTCTTGTAGTAGTTTAATTTGATTGAATGAAATACACTTGCAATGTGACGTGGGAAATATTGAATAACACCAAAACAACACAATATATATTTTCCACATATATTTCCACTTGTAAATTACCTTAATTACTCATTGTAGTCAATATTGTTGTCTGTAATATCCTGTCTAAGGTTCTAATGAGTCTTTAATTGACGTCAAACGAGCGTTGTGCAAAATAATCAACAATAAAGAGACCCGAGAGAATGAGCCCACATAGTGTTCCCGCACCATGCGTCAGAAATTATGTCAAGCACATAATAGGCTGATGGCTTGAACGGTCGGCTGCAACGCCCTATTTGCTGCATTCTTATCTGAAACTTGTAATATGGCCGTATGATTCATAATATCTAGGCGGCCTAACAATGCGCTCCTGAGTGACGGGGGGCGGCGCGGCGCGGCTCCTCAGATCTCGCCATTCGCGACCCACTGCGATACTGAGATTATACTGACCGAACATAAATCGAATCTTGTTATGGACCTGCTATTTCTCTATTTACATTTACCTGCATCAGATTATCCCATCTAATGAGGTTATCGGGTTCCACCCAGTTACTATTGTTCTGATTTCTGTTTTGTTGTGCTTTATTAGTCGCTTACCAAAGTCTTGACTTAAATCGGCTCTGATTGTATGTTTATTTTATAGTAACAATACTGCATAGGAAACGAATCATTATAATGTTCCCTTCTTTTCTTTCTTTAAAAGCGACTCCCGAACTAAACATTCTAATTCTTGATGGCGAGGATTTCGCATGCATTCATTCATTTCGGATCGAACCTGAGACACTGCACGCACACTGGATCTGTCGTGGTAGCCTTATACCGCGCGGGTAACCGTGCACTCAACTTTTACTCACTTCTAGTCATAAAAACTTAAATTATTTGATAACACAAGCACTAATTAACCCCTGTGCTCGGTATTGTCTGATGTTTTGGTCTATAAAATGGTATCTTTGTTCTTCATTGTGATTTATCTCTCATAACATTATCGAACAGAAGGGAGGTCAATATTGTTCAGGATGTAGACGTCTTAATTTCATCGATGATAACATTTATTTGTAGGGTTGTTGAGAGCACGTTATATTTTGAATGAGAAAATAATGGTAGAGTGTTTAACTGTGCCTTTTAAATACAATGATTTAGTATATGTGATAAAATATTTATTGATAATTTAGTGTTGTGCTATTGTGTATGGTGCTATCATGTTCCACAACCATATTAATGTTACTTTAAATCGTAGAGTAAGTGGTGACACTCAGAAACAAAATGACGTTTAACCTTTAAAAAGACGTTGATATAAGACCTAGAAACTATAAAAAAATCTAAACCTAGGTTGTTGACTTAACTAAGATAATAATATAAATTAACTAACTTTTTTCATTTCATTAAAAAAATCTGTTTAGTTGTAAAATCAAAACGAGCAATAACTAGAGTTTCCGTCAATCAAAACTAAACTTATCGAAAACTAGCAACGATCTGTTTTAATGCACAAACAATTTGTAAGCATAAAGATTAAACTACAAACTTACATATTATCTGCTCCATTGTCTTAAAACAACCATACGGAAACAAACTTATCATACTTTTTCATAACTTTACCGAAACAACAGACCAACGCTATCTTAATGAGGCTACAATGAAAACACATCTAAAAACAAAGCTCGTTACATATTTAAAAATTTAAACTCGTGAATAAACTGTGAAAACATAATTTAATATACATTAATGGCTATTTGCGGGTCGACAACCCTGGGACCTGAGCGGTGTGGTCAGTAGTTTCCCTGCAGAGCGATGGAACAACTCATTTATACTATCATTCAGTCAAACACCATCAGCTCATTGAGAACTTCTGTTAGTGTGTGATCAAACATCGCGATGTCGACACGTGGACGACGCTAATTTTATTTATTGCATAAAAATATTATGGTCATTATTATACCAATATGTAGCTAATTAAATGTGTGTGTAATTACTGTGCAGTGTTAAGTACCGTGCGATTTATCAGGAAACCTTGATCTCGCTTAGAGGGCAGGATTACGTAACAAGTGGTGTGATGGATATGCGCCGGTGTGACATAAAAACAACAAGAAAGTTTGATAAAATCATTAAAATCAAACGGAAACTTATCAAGAAGAAAAGGCTAAGTAGGTATTTATTCTTCAAACTTCACGAATTATTCAAATGTATTGTTTAACGATTTCAAATCTCGTGTTACTCGTGTTTGACTTACTTGGTTATGTTATTAACGTACGAACAAAACGTGGTCGCCGCAGCCACCCACATTCGCTCTCAAGGCCTCTAATCCAATTAATCAGCGTTTCGACTTATGGAGCCGCCATAACAGCTCCTAAAAGATCTTTGCTATATGTTCCCAATGTTCTCCGTTTATCGTTACTGTTCACGCCGTATTAACTTGAATAATTCGAAATACCTACAACAATACATTTATTCATATTAAAAAAAAACATATCTTACTATGCATCAAATGTATTCAGACATTTTAATCCCATGTAACATTACCCATTATCTATGGAAATTAGTCCCCCATGTATTAACTGTTTTTTTTTTTTTAGTTATCGCTCTTCTAGCTTCTTGAATTATTCAAGGTTAATGCAATGTTGTCCGAGCAAGCATTCGTTACTACCACTGTAATGAGTATGATAAGAAATAGTAAATGTTATCAACTGTAGTTTATGATGTGTAACAAACCAACGGCTAATGTAAATATGAGTTCCAAACTTCTAAGAACGCAATCGTGTTTTGGCTAGCTGGCTACTGACCGATATTAAATGAATTATTGATTGTAAACTGCGTTGATATTTGATATATTGTTGGAATCTAGCATAAATAGGCATTGTCGTACTTGCTAATGCTTAGCTTATTGTTTAAAGACGCGCTTGAACTGTTTAGCAAATTTGGACCCATTCGAAATAGTGATTAAAGCACAAATATTAGTTACACGCACTGCCAAATATACTGTGCAAACTGTCTCTATATCAGTATATTTCCTCATCCTACCATACCATAAAAATATAGTACGTCACATTTATAATACACATGACATGAATACATGAATTTTATTTGGCATACGCTTTCGAAATAGGTTTAAATAAATAATTAGAGTAATGTAAACATTGTTATGTTTGTACAGATGAGCACCGGTCAGCTGGCGGCAGTTGGGAGGAGCCAGTGAGCGCCGTGCGGAACACACCGCTGCGACGCTCGCAGAGGCTCAACTCGACCCTGGACTCCAGGTAAGGACGAAAAAATCTTCACCCACTAGTGGGCAAAAACCTTGACCTGATGACTAAGTTTTCCACAAATGCTTGCTTTAAGTGTAGGTCTTCTTCCATTCGAATTGATTGTTTGGGTAGCTCTAGGATTAAATGACTTACAAAGAGCAAAAAGTTTTACATTACTGCAAATATTTATTTCGGCGATAACTGTCTCCAAATTTTATCAAATTCATTTTTATCGGTACTAAGTTTTCCTTAACACGCATTTAGGTCCGTGATTCGAATTTGAATATAGTGACAGAACCGCTAGGTCATCAATCGTAATGTGGTACATTCACCCTAAAAGCAAAAACTGCGTTGCATTGTTCGCATTCTCAATCAGCTCAGCTCGTGTGTACTGTGTAATAGAATGCGTGCACTTGAGACAGATTTATGCAGAGCGGCGTATGCTGGCCTGAACGGATTGTCTGTTGTCTTAACGTATGATCGGACCTTTCCTGTTTATAACTGTGATATCATGTCATAAATAACATTTATAATATGGTATTCCAGTATGCAGTTCTTGCGTCATGTGAAGATGTAGATTTCACATAATACATTGGAGCATCTAAAAGAGAATGTCACATTTTAAGTTTTTGCTAGGATTTCTTGATGGTATCGTTAAAGTCCGAAATTAGTGCAATTGTACTCGATTTTCCGAACGAATTAAAGCACATATTATTTACAGCAGCCTATTGCAAGCCTCTAATACGTGTGGCATTAGAACTAACTTAAAGAAATCCTATACAAAACGAATCAAGCACGTTCTTCTTGATGTTAAAAATAGATGTGCTTCATCTGACAAAAACCTTCAGACTCAGCTACTTATGTCAAAAGCTCTGCACTTGACACCATTACAGAAAGAACAATAAGTATCTAGTCGTTTCATAAATTTAATCGCTAGTTTATTTATGATTTAATATCGTCATGGCTATTAACGCTGATCTATCATTGCCTATAAAATCATCTATTGTAGTCTCATTATTCCTGTACATGACAGATTTCAAGTACTGTAGCTAAGTGTTCCATTCTCAAAGGGTAACTAGGGAACCCTATTTTACCCTATTACTGATGCACCGCTGTATGTGCAGCTGATACCAGACTGTATCTCAGGAATTGTGATTGCTGAAGAGTTGAAATTTCACTCATGATGAGTTTTATTGACGCTGTATCAGAAAAGATGGAGGTGAAGCAATGATATGTTATATGTTGTACTGTTACGGTCATAAATTTGTTAGGTGACAAGTTAATTTATGCCATATACATATATATTAGTACGTACAGACCCCTCAATGGTGCTAGTCCGACCCGCACTTGAACAGTTATCTCTGTAACAAAATGTATTATTATGATACTAATAAAATTGCTGTTTCAACTCGTGTTTCAAATAACTGCATATCCCACCTAATATGTAATTAGTGTAGCTGTGTGGGTATTTCGTATTGTTTTACAAATATCGATAAAAATAATCGACCAATAAAAACGATATCTATAAAAGAAAACTGCGTTCAATTACTATATTTGTATAAAACGCTTTTATATCAAATTGATATTAGTATACAGTGGGATGGCCGTTACTTTTTATGAATGCTTCACAGGTCTGAGTTCACATCTTTGGGGGCAATGACTCAATTATGTTGCACTTTTTGAAGACCTCTCTGGCAAGACTTCTTTCATTTTTATTTAATAAACACGAGAGAAAACGTATTCAGACAACGATCTCTTTATTTTCCCTTCTTTTGTTTTATTTCACTTGGAAAGGCAGAACTGTATTAATACATTTAATACCCAGACTATATAAGTCGTGATGAAGGGCAAAGGCCTCTTTCTAAAACTGCCTAGTACGCATTGATCGCCCTTGCTCACTGCGCATTGCCGATTTCAAATCTAATTGTAGCATTTCCAGCAATCTAATTTTGTCTCTATAATAATTTTACGTCTTGACTGTTACACTGGATGTCTAGGAAACCATTTCAATTACTTGGAACTTTCCGTAAACATGAGGATTTATTACATTTTCCTTCGAAGTTATGGAGAAATTCTCAATAAATAAGGTTACCGGTAAATACCGCTACCTAGAATATTTAGCTTCCTATTTAGTATTTACTATCGATTGTTAGGAATGTTTTCACTCGTAAATATGTTTCACTTTACACTCTTGTCTAAATAAATTCCATACACGAGTTGATGTCCACTCCATTGTCTCTGCTTGTTATATTATTGAATGCTAGCTATAACAATGCTTAGTATAGTAAAACGCAGAAAGCCGTTTAGTGTTGTCAGAACTAAGTGTGATTGATTGTACTGCCAGAATTAGAAACAATTCTCTCATTTTACAGGGGTGGCCGTTTCTAAAGTGAGAAACGTTTTGCTGTCAGTAAACCTTTAAAAATAGTCACAACGAAAGAGAACGTTTCAAATTACGCGCTCGTATCTCCCTAATTAATCATGTTATTAAGTTTTAATACAAACAAGTGTTTTTTGTTGGTTTTAAATTAATATATTACATGTAACATGTGAATAATTTATTATATCAAACATGTATTTTGACTTAACAACGACATGACTTATGTGAGTTTAATATATCCGCGTATAAAACTGCTTAGTCATCATTAATTACTCCATGCAGTACCAGGGCCTCATAAGCCGTAGCTGTGTTTGTCATAAAGCCGTATGATGCGCATGCACTGTGTTGACAGTCGCCGTATGACTTCCCGTCGTTGCCGCGGTGTGGTCCAGTCTCGCTCGACAATTAGCGGGCGGCGCGCGGTCAATTAACACGAATTTCCTGTGTTCAAACTCCAGGGGCCAACAGAGGGCACTGCCACCCGACAGAAACATCATTCACGCTTAACGGATACCGACTATTGTCAATCGCTTCAAGATCCAATCGCAGTTCATGAAATGTTTGCTTCGAGTTTCAATGGACTTACGAGACTATTTATTCGTGAATAGACTAGCATTCTACTTAACTACGTAATTGCAATAATAAATTAATAACACACAAATTAGGCATAACAACAGTACATTCTCTCATTACTCTCACATGTTTAAAGTATTTGGAACAAAGAGTTCTGGCACATTTCAGGGATAGACTAAATCGTCTAGCTCTTGTGGGAACTAGGTTACTTTACTTATTTGGGACTAGGCTACTCTAGATAAATAGCGGCTGTTTTTAGATCTGTTATTATAATCACAAAATCCACATGCTGGATTCGGTTATCGACCCACTTTACACTAGACTATTTACTTTGACTAAGCTTTTAAACTGAAATGAACATAAGTTTGTACTTAATCATTAAAAAAAATAGCATGATTATTCGTGCATGCAATAAGGCCGTTTAATTAAATCAATATAGTGCTGTTTCGCTTGTTTTTATGTTACAAAATTAAACAGGTGTCTGGCCGGATAAAAGATTAAAACATTCCAGTACGATTTTATTTTAAACCACTCATCTATCATTCAGATACGTTAAACGTGTGACATTATGTATGTACGTATAAGCAGATAATGTTTTCTATTAATGTCAAGGACTGAACACGGGCGTTGATTTGCATTCGATCTGATGACAAGACACCGCTCATATTATAAGTAACAATACAATCTATTCCGTAATAAATCTTTGTGACCTATTATACTGTGTTGTTGAACATTAATTTTGCAAGTAACTCTTTATTGCTGCGTACATGCAGTTTTCCCTCTTTTAGTGATCATTTCTTGGAGTCTATTTTTTGAGTTTATTCTTATTTTTTGATTCAGGACAATATTGTTTATTTACCCATTATAAATATATATTTAACGGTAAGGATATGGAAAGGTAAGGAAATGAAAAATAAAAATGTAAAATTATGTTTTCTTTATTGTTTGTATTGTTTTTAGAATAATATTTACATGAAAAAAAGTTCTAATTGATTGCAGCTTAATTAACTTAGTAAAGTTTGGATGAGATCAATGTTAGTATCGAAAACGACTATAATACGAGAAAAAAATACGGAAATAAAAACAGATTGAGTTATTAGTTTGTCCAATTTTCGTGAATGAAACCTTAGTATCAATCAGCCTTAATATATTTAGTTTATTGATTGAACAGCTAGGCAATAACAATATACAGTTAAATTTTAGCCGCTAACTAACCAATCTGTAACGCAATTCATTAACATTGATTGTTTTGTCATTGACTAGAGTTTTTATTTTCACTAATTGAGGTCAAATGGCTGTTAGCTTTACTCGTGTTGTGTTATAAAGGAAATAACTTTTTAGATCAAGTGCTTTTAAATAAAAAGGTTACGCTTTGGCAATTGGATCTGTAACACGTTTGTAGCCTTTGGACAAGTGAAACAGAGAGTATTTAAAATGCCATATGACAGTCAGATCTCACATTAAATTGTTCAACTCCCTCAGTCAGTGCTGCGGTCTTAATCGTCCCTTCTCCCAATTCCTTTATGAATAACTTCGTTACAAAAAGATGTGCGTCTTTTTTTTTTCAGTAACAACTTCGTAAATTAAACTTTTTAGGACCTTGCCAGCAGCAATGAAAGCTTATTATTAAACTAAACACAAAAGTTAGGGTTAGGGTTACTTATTGGTAGAAAAATCAAAAAGTTTAGTCTTGCTATCAGTTATCTCGAAACTATAAAGAGGAAGAAAAACAGAGAGAGACACACCTATTTCTGAAATGTCTGTTCGATGTATCAATGCTACTTCTATAACATGAATTAAACGAATGAATGTACGAATGTATCATAATATTCATATTGGCAATCCGCCACTGTAATGCAGTGTTATCAGTGATCGACTGCCCTTTATACAGAGTTATTGCACTACTTTCGACAAATGAATCATAAGCTAGTCGTTAACGTTTACTTGCCAACCACGAAGTAATGCTAATTACTAGAGCAATCAGAAGTAATTGCCAGCTGACTAGCTCTGTATTGTAAGAAATTGATCTATCTTTGTTGAAATGTACTGATGTAGGAGAAAACTCTGGCATTAATAATGTTCGAGTTGCGTAAATAGTAATATTTAAGTGATGTTTACTTGGTTTCTTTTTCTGTTCCAAACATAGGATTTGCCTGTGTGTATGTTTCTTTGTTTCGCGATTTCGCGATTTCGTTTTATTCCTAAACATATCCCGATGTTTAGCTTGTACAACTTAGCAAGACTGGCTTTTGAATCAAACTGCTATATTATAGAAGCTATTTTCCATTTTGGAATTCGAATCAAATTGGCATATTTTGCCCTTTGATAAACGCTCAAATACTGCAAAATATTTTAAGTTAGGTATTTTTAGTAATAATTTAACACTTCATTGTGTATTTTTTATGTAATGATGCTTGCATTTATCACAGTGCTCTAGTTTTGCAGCTGCAATTCGCATTATTTACGTTGTAAATACTACTCATTATATTTTCTTATCTTTGTATTGAGAATTGAGCTTGGACAGTGTGGATGTACGTATTAATTATATTCCAGATATCCAATATTACAGTGTCAATCTAGTATGTAATGTACTGGTAATTCAAGAGACCTTATTCCTAAGTCCTTTTTGGCATATCTAAATGTTTGTAACAGTGCATAATGCGTGTTCTATTCTTACCAATGTAATTAGGTACTTTTGATCAAGTAAATAAGCGTCATTTTATGTACGTTGTGTTGGCACAAACAATACTTTTTTTTATAAAGAATGACGTATGAAAGTTACTCGCAAGATGACCGTCATTTATTTTTATTGTTTTTGACGCCACAGGACTCTAGTCGTTTTCTGTTGTTTCTACAATACATTCAATTTAATAAAACTTACTACTCGATATCGATTTTCTCGTACAAAGGTGCCATAAACTCTTGAGAATTATATGCGAATCTTAAAATATACGAATATTTACAATTGAATATTGCGGTTTATCGACGCATAAACCATTAGGTGTGTGTACAATTATGACTCGGGTCATTGCAACAGATAAAGCACTAACTGCAGACAGAACGACGTCGGTTTAACTTTATTGTGACTTGTACAATCATTTTCATACTTTATATCCGTTGGAATATTGTGTGTTGAGGCGTGATTTAAGAAATTGTTTGCAGTTTTAATTATTCAAACTTTTTCGAACTCTTTTGGTAGCGCTCTCTTTTGTTTTCATTGAGTCTACCCCAAATCGAAATGTTATAAAAAATATGATTACCGCAAATTATTTTTTTGTTGCCAACCAACCATGCCACCCACCGTGCAAACGTGGTGATCAATGTTCAATCCTTTTTCAATTGCTAAATTATTTAGGACACGACAAAAAAATAAACAAAAACAAAAAATAACATTTTGTTGTACCGGGAACACTTGTAGATATAACAACTAATTTTACTAGGGAACATTTCTATTACATATTAATTATTTAACTCAAGGAAATTAATGAGTTTGTTTCGACATTTCTTCTTAGGGTAGTCAGCTAGGAAATGTCGGCTCCATCGTTCTCAAAAAAGACATGTAAAAGTGATAAAAAATATCCTATTTGCAGAATAAATAATTTCATTTCATTTCAATGAAGCTTATCACCAACTGAAAAGATCGCAATTTTTGTTCGGTGAAGACGCGACTTAACAAATCCCATTGAATATGTGTTGTGTATTTCTACGTCTTTTGTAAATAATGCGTAGGTATCTAATTAACGATTATTGCTCATAACCTTTGATAGTTTATGCTTTGAAAATGATCGACACAAGTTATAAAACTGATTATGTATCTTAGTAATGTTTAGACTTTGCCTTGACTTAACCTTGCAGACCTTGCTAAGGATTATGTAATATCTAGGAAATGTGGTCATTTAGTGATATCACTCTTATCAATATAAATGTCAAGTGCTAAATGCATGCTTCCTTGTGAACATAAATATAACGAGATCAAGTATGCATTATTAGTTAAACTTACTCACGTATAGATGAGAGGCAGGCTGTGACACCAAACTCACAGTGCTGGACTTTTCTCGAGGTCGATCCCGGCGTGAACGTTGTGATCGACTAATGCTTGTTTTGAGCCTGAAGTCGTTTTTTTAAGTATATTTCCTTTACAAATCTAAACTATTGATTGAACAATTCTGATGAATTAAAGACATATTTTTTTTTATACATATCCATACCATACCCCTGTATTACAAAAGCTTAGTAAAATAAAACCAAGGGTACATTAAATTTAAAAGCTAGAGTTATAAGCAAGCCTCTGCTATCAAATGATTATGAAAACAGAAGTAAGTAGTTCTTATTTATTCACTTTTACGAAATCTAGCGACCGCTCGAGAAAAACCAACAGTTGCCTAACAGTTTGCACTCAGTTTCACACGTTTAGGTGTTTACTAGTATTCTCAGTCAAGGTAAATTAAAATAAATGTCCAATTAAAAGCTATTTTTGTTTGGTTATACCAACGGACTACCACTAAGTTTTGAGGATAATCAGTTGCTATCTATGTTCGACATGTGCTCTTATACGTTTTAAATTAAACGGTACTTTTTTTAAAACTTTGAATTTATAGTCTTAAAATAGAAAAACTAAGAACTAGTTCTATTCGTTCAAAGAAACTGTAAGAACCTTGAACATAAAAAGTATAATTGCTGCTTTTTGCAATAACAATAGAAGCATGAACAAAAATATGTTACTTCTATTGCAAGCTCAATTGGCACCTAATAATTGAATTACTCAGATTATTTAGTGTGTAGCAACACTAAAACACTATATTACATTTCGTCACATAGCCAAATAAGATCGAAATGTATTCGCGACTTCAATACAACTCATACATAAAACATTTAATAAATATTGTATAACCGTTGCTACATTGTTTATTTAACCTTCAAGCCGTTCTTTGTTTAGTATTTAGTCAACTAATTGCCCCATTGTCGCTTTTGACATCAGACGATTATACCAATTTAGCGACTTTTTGCTTTGTCTGAACAATAAAATTGTTGTTGACTAAAATACATCTCATAAAGAATATAACAACCGTTTAAACTGTTATCTAATAACATTCCACCTAATTGAGTTTGATTTTATAGCTTATTTATTACAACATTTAATTTGGCATAATCAATTCTCAACATAAAATAGATTGCATAACTAAAGCTTACTAGTTTGTACTACAGAAAGTTATTGACTTGTACAGAAAGCCATCCGATCAGCTCCAGTTTTTATTACGAGTTTCACTACTAATTATTGTTTTCTATCATTAAATGTACGTCTTCCGTGTTAGCTAGTTGCCCATATCCTGTAAATTACGTCACGATGTGGGTTAAGCATCTTAAAGTTCCATGCGAACAAAATCCATCACCGTGCCATAAAAGCTAAACTGTTATTGGTTTCCCTTACACTTGAAATACTATTTCGACGAAGGATCCATAATCCATATCCATATAAATTTAATTCTAACAAAAAAAAACAGGAGACAAGGCTATTGCTGACATAAAACCGTGAACGTCACGAAGGTATCTGTGCTAATAAATCTATCGTGACTTTTTCATTATCTCATAAATCCGTAATATACAGCTCAAGCGAAGAAACTTGAACCTAAGATTTTATTCCTCGACTTTTTCTCCTTAGGTTTTTCTTGGACCATCTATGGTAGATAAAGCAGGTCTTTTTTACTTTCGCATTTTTTAAGGATACCATATTCTAAAATCCTTTTCAATTTGATTACAATATAGGCACGGTATGTAAAAATTGTTTTTTTTTTTCGTTCAGGAGCAGCGGTCAGTTGCGCAACACGCTGAGCCGCGCTCGTGAGCTGTGCGAGCGATGGCGGAGCGGTGGTGGAGCGTCGCCGGCGCCGCCTGCCCCCCCTCCCGACGACGAGGGAGGGGGGCGCCTGGCCAGGTGGTTCAGCGTGCGCAGGGGCTCCTCGCACCAGTACGACATGCATGGACACGAGACGGACAAGATGCCAAAATTACCAGAGGTATGGACAACTCAGAATGACGAAGAGAGACCTTCGAATAGGCAAAACTTGGGACAGGCTAACCTTGGGCCACAACTCACCAGATTACAAAGTCTAAAAATAAAGAGTGGAGGTGGTGTGATCCTTACATGTGTATGTTGTACTGTAGTAAGCCTTTGCTTGACCTAATCTGACGTTCAATACGGAATCATTAATAAGTTGTAAGCAGGCACGTGGTGGCCCAAATCGCAGAAATAGTTTTCAATGCATTGTCTCCAGTACAAACAGTCTTTGTAACACTTTGTAGAACACTGCAGTTCTCGCAACAACTATTTACTATTCACTTTGTATGAATGACTGGTTTTCATTGAATGATGGCATAAACAAGGAATGCATTTAAATAGACGTATTTATAAGTCCATCCCGGTCTAGTATAACTGCGAGCTATAGTGGCATTTCTGCTGTTAAATTGCCTTTATCCTTTTACATTGCTGTGTTATAATATGTAACATTATTCATTAAGTGTGGTATAGTATAGATGATTCACAATTATGTATATTTAAGATGAATCATGATCGGGTCATTGAGTAGTCAGTCAACAACAAACCGCAGTAACGAGTGTATCGTAGTGCGCGTCGCCTCCGCCTCGACGGAGGTCTAAGTCGCTAAACAAATAATCTATTTTAACATGTGATATAATGATGTCAGATTGGTTCACAGTCAGCTACCATATTGGATACATGTACACGATAGTAATTTTCTTATTTCAGTTTATTTTTAGTGGGACGACGTGAATAACGTGTGATTCGTAAATGTCAAAAGTTAATTCAATGTCAGTTCGTTCCTCGACAATATCGTAGACATGTTTTGTCCGTTCTGCATGAACATTCTTCATGATAAGGCCCATTATACGTTGACAAGTTTTAATGTAAGTCACGTGGTCGGTTTGGTGTTACTTTTGACGTTTACGTTTTATAAGTAAGACAGTGTTCCGATGACGCGATTTGTGACGTGATCGTGCTGCAAGATTACAAACGGCCAGTGAAAATGTACGGCGCGGCCGGAAAGCGTCCTCGAAACACGTACAGCAGCTGAATAATACACAAGTTATTTCTGTGCGTTTAACAGACACGGGCATCGAATAGCGTCATCGGAACAATCGGGACTCGAAGCGAATTTAATGAACATTGAGTTTGTGTAGAACAGTGCATGATGTGCAAAGATGTACAATTGTTGTGTGACGTTTTCAGTTGGAGGAGGACTTGTTCTCATGCGGGGGCGAAGTGCGAGGGGGCAGGGTCCCGCCGCCGTCGCTGGGCGCGCCGCCGGACTCGCTGTCGCCGGTGCAGCTGCGGCGCCGGCACGTGGTCGCGGCCATCATACACAGCGAGAACTCATACGTCGCTACACTGCAAAGGCTTATCAATGTAAGTTATCAAAACACTAAGTATCTACATAATATGAAAACCGATGTGTTAAGTGCACGAACCTATTGTGATCGCACGGGGAAGATCGAAAAAATGGGAAAATGGCAACAACTTTCCTTAATTTAACAAACACAATAGCCTTACTATACATAAATGTGATCAGCTGATCAAAATTTACACGAAAGATCCAGTGTTTATTCCACTAAAAAGTTGGAGCAATCAGAAATAATTCTTCATATCTTTGCGTACTAGTAATGACACATTTACATCACATGTTCTATTATGCTACGAGTAAGACAACACTAAAAACATGTTATACAGGCAGAGGCTTCCTTCATAGTACCAGTTAGAAGGCTAATCTATTTGAGCAACAAACGTTGCATAAACCCATTACATGAGAGTAAATAATAACTTACCTTACATGTAAATCCTCCGTGCTTAGCGTTCACTCATTAGTCCCTCAGCTTACTTCAAACAGTTCACATTGTTAGCTGCACGTATGTAACATCGTAAATAAGTACCCTTATTCTATTGTTGCATTATAAGTGCATGACAGATGTCAATAAGCTACGGAGATTAAGTGACATCGCTCATACGTGTAATTGATGCTTGTCATAGTCCGCTCATGTACGTCTCTACGTACAAAGAGTTTGCGTGCAGCGCACAGGAAACGACCAATTTGTCTTTAATATTTACACACAAATATTAAACCAATTGAACACAGAGGCAAGTAAATAATGTAAATAAGACAGCAATATAAC
The DNA here is from genome assembly GCF_003590095.1 of Trichoplusia ni. Lineage (NCBI taxonomy): Eukaryota > Metazoa > Arthropoda > Insecta > Lepidoptera > Noctuidae > Trichoplusia > Trichoplusia ni. The sequence goes on along the minus strand of NW_020799690.1, from coordinate 4,265 downwards.
TTTAGCGAATACTACGGGCATTATAGCAACAAGACAAGACTCTAAATATTTGCCTTGTCCAATTATGGTCAACAAAATAAAATCACTGTCAACAAACCGACCAGCTAATAGCAGTTACTGTACACGAACCGGTTTAACTATCACAGCATCTCGGATCCTAGTCGCACTGTTTGAATAACATACGCTGACATTTCTCATGACTCCGGTGAAATTCGTGATCGTGGAGGAAGCACGTTTAGATTGATGGCATAATGGCCGGCAATTATAATACGATCATAACAACTTGAGTTCCCATTGCGTAACAACCGAATTGGCAAATGCATGCTAATGTAAGTGGCACTTTTGTTTTCTACGAAGGAGGTCCGTGAGTGACTTGACAGGGCACTTAATTAAACAGTAAGTTGACTTGCTTGCGTGTTAGACGTTAGCGCCCATGTATCTGCGCTTATTAATGAGATTACCTGTTCTGAAAGTAGTATGCAGGGTAACTTAAATGACTACCAGATACCAGAGTACTTACTTGTCTTATGTAACTAATTTTATGCGCGCAGTATGACTTGTGATTGAATTTGTCTGTCCTTAACTTGAATAATATCTTGTCTTGTTATTTGATTACAATCAGACGATATTGATGTAGAGAAATCGTGCTGTCAGGATGGTATCATCGACATTCTTGTATTACAACACACAATTGCCTGATTAACATTACCATTAAAGTTATTGTCTCGCCACACTCTCAACACAAACAAACAAAGGCGAAAGCTTTCTCTAAACAACCGTATTTACAGTTTATTATTTTCGCAACTTTCTTTTTTTCTTACAAATAAATGTATATGTATTTTGATTACACACAAAGCTGTACAGTGAACAGGGAACTGACGTTGCATCGGTAATGTCAAAAATCTCAACCAAACGTATGTAAATATTAACCTGTCTGGCCCACTTCAGCATTGTTTCGCCCACAATTCACATGCCATAGATTAGCATATTAGGAAGTGGGGCAATTTGAATAGGCACTATTTGCAAGCGAGACTGTACGAGGTCGTCCCTCTGTAATGAAAATAGCGCCGACAACCACTGGGCTGTGTTTAATGCGGTAAATTGGTGCTTTTGTTCTAAATAGAGTAAGTACTGTGAAACATTTCTAATGAATACACACATTATACACGCCCATTCTGTATGAGTAACTCTCGGGCACTACATGTCAAACGTTTCAGTATTAGAAAGCTGCTGTATCCTAGTTTACTAATCCTTTTACAAAATTCTGCGCTAGAATTTCCATTAACATTAGTCATTTTACAAACCCAATGTAACACTTATTCGGGGAATATTTTACAATTATTAAATAATACATGTTGTTGAACTATCACGGACGTAAATTTCCTTATTGAATATGTTGTCAAGCCTAAAATGTACTTCACAGTAGACTGCGCCTACAGCGCGTCATGTCCCAACATGATAACAGTATTGTTTCAGTTTTATTTATCCTTATATAGCATTGTTTCCAATGACTAACAATTAATATTAAACAAGTACCATCCTTAACCTGCTTTCGCATACTTTGATTCATATTTCATGATATTAAGTACATAATTATCTAAATGAGTGATGCTTCAGAGAATCTTCTGCAACCAGCGGCCTTGTCTGTCTTGTAATTAACTCTATCTTTTCCATCTTGGTATCTTGTATCATAATAATGATTCTCTTAGCTATTGTGTTGGGTATACACACAATTATACAGCTACCTCATCATCGGTTAAATGTCAGTTGACAGAATTAATCAAATCTTAATAAGAGATCTTTATAACTATGGTTAAAATAATTTAATTACAACTACGGGTATGCTTTTCAATAATACTTCACAAAGAACATTCCATTCGATGTCTCTTGCACCGTACCAGTAAAGCTGATGTAAGACTAATCAAAAAAGGCAATAAAACAACGTATCAATTAAATGTGACATAAACAACTGACCATTTATTAGAAAAAAATCCAGAAACAATTACGTAAACTTACGTAGACGTGAAGGCCACTGCGGGCAGAGACAATGTGAAACCACTTGAGTTAAATGCACAAAACGGAATTCACAATTTACCTTTGTCTATGGCGAACAGAAAGGTATGCTCTATGAAATATGACGCTCGCGGAAGCAATCTTGTACATTATGTAGTTTGTAGTGGACAGTTTGCCTCACAAGACCCAAGCCTGGCATGTGCACAATTTACATTCAATACGACAACTAACTATAATAAGAAATGACGCAACTTATGACGGTATTACTTTTTATGTGTCCTTACCTGAACACCACACACCATTAGAAGTTAGAACATCTTTTCATTGGACTTTGATTATTTGTATATTGCGTTGTAAAAAAACTGACCGGTCTCACATTTACAAATGTAAATTAATACCGTAACGCTTGTGCATAATTATGCGGCTGATGTGTATAATTATGTTACATTACAATCATTACATAGCCGTCAGGGACATACAACTTTTTACTCATGTCTATGCATTATATCATTAAATGACAGATAAGTAAACAAACGCAATCCAATGTAACTATTATTTACTTTGTAATGTGCATACCTTATATTCATTTTGTTTATAAACCGTAACCACAGCATAATTACTTAGATCTCGCCATACTCCATCATACACCACCACTCAAACATTGCGATATTCAGTAATTGAATTATTTCGCCAGCAGAACTGGGCCAAATGCCAGTAAATAGAATTATTTTTTAGAACATTTCAATAACCATGTTTGTAACTCATGTAATTAGTGTTAATCTAAGATTATAATTAAACTGAAGTTTACTATAGCAAGTTACTAAACAATGAGTGAACACCTGTGCCTATCGTTTCAAAACATAGTTTTATTGTTGTAGTCGTTACTATAAGCCTATATACAATACATTAACGTATATCAACGCAAATATTTGTCTAGCCTTTAACCCCAGACTTCTTCGGGGTTGTCTTGCAGACTACCCAGATTGCCTGTAGAAGACACCAAAACTACGAATGGCAGCATGCCCATTTGGGTTTAGCCATTAAGAGTCTGTCAATATCTATGGGCGGGTGTCCTTGAAGATTCCCCGCTTTACCAAAAAAGACTAGGTACTTGATTGATTGAGTACCTTACAAGATACGTTTATGACTCGATCTTCCCAAGCCAATTTACTCAACGCTGAAAATTACAATATGTGTGTTTTCTACAGGACTACAAGAAACCCCTCGAGGAGAGTAGCCCAGCGATTCTGAACGCAAGTAAAATCCAGACTTTGTTTCCACCGGCTGCCTGACATCCCTGCAATGCCACCTACACTTCCGCACTGCGCTCGCTGACTGCGCGCGAACGTGGGACCGCGATGAAAAAATAGGTAACTAAGCAAAAAAAATTTTCTTTAGAACAGAAATAATTAGGTAGATTTTGTCGTGGACTAGGTCAATGACCGAATTAGCAGTCCATACGGTTTTTTATGCACCGAAATTTAAAAAGAGCGATGTCAAATGCGATCTTGACAGTGAAATTGATCAACGACATGACGTGTTATCAAGTTATCGTATAAATTCAAAATAATTTCAAATAAAAAGACTCTTTGTCATAAACCTGAATTGTATAACTTGCTGGAGTTATTATTTTCAACCCTTAATTTATTGGTCTCTTTGAGAAATTGTCTTCTCAGTGTTTCCGCACGTGGATAGCGCTGTATGTATTCTGTTATATTGGTTTTGAATTTCGATCCTATTGCAACATAATACAGTTCTATACACTCTTCTTTAAACAACATACTCACGCACATTTTCTAAAACGCTGAACAAATGATTCAAAAGGAGTCCTTTACAATAAGTTGACACTTTGGTTTGTCAATTGTGCCTACCTGTTCTCAGTTCCGGGGATAGTGTTCCTCTTTTTTTATTTTATCCCACGTTTTTGCACTTCCTCCTTGCACCAAAGCGTTTCCACCACCCTCTTAGCTTTTTATTACCTTTTTTTGAAGAGCAGTAAATAGGTTATTAGGGTTCTTTTAACGGATGCGGGCTGTGATAGTATGAAATTTGTCTTTAGGTACTAACTTGTTCATCCTTGTTAACCCGCATGTGATAATGTCTGTATCTTTGATACTTGATACAATTAAATTGTGTACAAACACGCACTGACGTGTAAGGTACGCCATAGATTTTTAACTTGTAATAAATTGATTTAAAGAACGATCTCGCAGTAGTGTATTTAATCCTTGTATCGCGGAGGTTTGAATTCA
>NW_020799689.1:0-34030 GCF_003590095.1 Trichoplusia ni | reverse complement strand
CTAGAAAGATAGTCTGCGTAAAATTGACGCATGCATTCTTGAAATATTGCTCTCTCTTTCTAAATAGCGCGAATCCGTCGCCTGTGCGTTTAGGACATCTCAGTCGCCGCTTGGAGCTCCCGTGAGGCGTGCTTGTCAATGCGGTAAGTGTCACTGATTTTGAACTATAACGACCGCGTGAGTCAAAATGACGCATGATTATCTTTTACGTGACTTTTAAGATTTAACTCATACGATAATTATATTGTTATTTCATGTTCTACTTACGTGATAACTTATTATATATATATTTTCTTGTTATAGATATCGTGACTAATATATAATAAAATGGGTAGTTCTTTAGACGATGAGCATATCCTCTCTGCTCTTCTGCAAAGCGATGACGAGCTTGTTGGTGAGGATTCTGACAGTGAAATATCAGATCACGTAAGTGAAGATGACGTCCAGAGCGATACAGAAGAAGCGTTTATAGATGAGGTACATGAAGTGCAGCCAACGTCAAGCGGTAGTGAAATATTAGACGAACAAAATGTTATTGAACAACCAGGTTCTTCATTGGCTTCTAACAAAATCTTGACCTTGCCACAGAGGACTATTAGAGGTAAGAATAAACATTGTTGGTCAACTTCAAAGTCCACGAGGCGTAGCCGAGTCTCTGCACTGAACATTGTCAGATCTCAAAGAGGTCCGACGCGTATGTGCCGCAATATATATGACCCACTTTATGCTTCAAACTATTTTTTTACTGATGAGATAATTTCGGAAATTGTAAAATGGACAAATGCTGAGATATCATTGAAACGTCGGGAATCTATGACAGGTGCTACATTTCGTGACACGAATGAAGATGAAATCTATGCTTTCTTTGGTATTCTGGTAATGACAGCAGTGAGAAAAGATAACCACATGTCCACAGATGACCTCTTTGATCGATCTTTGTCAATGGTGTACGTCTCTGTAATGAGTCGTGATCGTTTTGATTTTTTGATACGATGTCTTAGAATGGATGACAAAAGTATACGGCCCACACTTCGAGAAAACGATGTATTTACTCCTGTTAGAAAAATATGGGATCTCTTTATCCATCAGTGCATACAAAATTACACTCCAGGGGCTCATTTGACCATAGATGAACAGTTACTTGGTTTTAGAGGACGGTGTCCGTTTAGGATGTATATCCCAAACAAGCCAAGTAAGTATGGAATAAAAATCCTCATGATGTGTGACAGTGGTACAAAGTATATGATAAATGGAATGCCTTATTTGGGAAGAGGAACACAGACCAACGGAGTACCACTCGGTGAATACTACGTGAAGGAGTTATCAAAGCCTGTGCACGGTAGTTGTCGTAATATTACGTGTGACAATTGGTTCACCTCAATCCCTTTGGCAAAAAACTTACTACAAGAACCGTATAAGTTAACCATTGTGGGAACCGTGCGATCAAACAAACGCGAGATACCGGAAGTACTGAAAAACAGTCGCTCCAGGCCAGTGGGAACATCGATGTTTTGTTTTGACGGACCCCTTACTCTCGTCTCATATAAACCGAAGCCAGCTAAGATGGTATACTTATTATCATCTTGTGATGAGGATGCTTCTATCAACGAAAGTACCGGTAAACCGCAAATGGTTATGTATTATAATCAAACTAAAGGCGGAGTGGACACGCTAGACCAAAATGTGTTCTGTGATGACCTGCAGTAGGAAGACGAATAGGTGGCCTATGGCATTATTGTACGGAATGATAAACATTGCCTGCATAAATTCTTTTATTATATACAGCCATAATGTCAGTAGCAAGGGAGAAAAGGTTCAAAGTCGCAAAAAAATTTATGAGAAACCTTTACATGAGCCTGACGTCATCGTTTATGCGTAAGCGTTTTAGAAGCTCCTACTTTGAAGAGATATTTGCGCGATAATATCTCTAATATTTTGCCAAATGAAGTGCCTGGTACATCAGATGACAGTACTGAAGAGCCAGTAACGAAAAAACGTACTTACTGTACTTACTGCCCCTCTAAAATAAGGCGAAAGGCAAATGCATCGTGCAAAAAATGCAAAAAAGTTATTTGTCGAGAGCATAATATTGATATGTGCAAAGTTGTTTCTGACTGACTAATAAGTATAATTTGTTTCTATTATGTATAAGTTAAGCTAATTACTTATTTTATAATACAACATGACTGTTTTTAAAGTACAAAATAAGTTTATTTTTGTAAAAGAGAGAATGTTTAAAAGTTTTGTTACTTTATAGAAGAAATTTTGAGTTTTTGTTTTTTTTTTAATAAATAAATAAACATAAATAAATAGTTTGTTGAATTTATTATTAGTATGTAAGTGTAAATATAATAAAACTTAATATCTATTCAATTAATAAATAAACCTCGATATACAGACCGATAAAACACATGCGTCAATTTTACGCATGATTATCTTTAACGTACGTCACAATATGATTATCTTTCTAGGGTTAAGTAGGTTTATGTGCGTGACTTTAATTAGAGACGATGTTCTCATATTTATCAAAAGTGATCTGGCAGCCATTTTGTAAAATGAAGTTAGTCATGCAATGATATCTTTCTGGTACAGTTGGACCTTTGAGGATCCCAACAGTATGTTTTTTTTTAAAACGACTCCCGTTTTAAGGCATGTCATCCTTGTGTCGCGGGGAGTTTCACAAACATTCAAAACACGTGCTCAAAGACACCCAGATTTAGAACAAGCATTCGTGGATCACACAAATGCTTGTCCCACCCGCGGCACGTCGCACACAGTGGGCTTGGCGTGGTGACCTCAACCACTTGGCTATCCGTGCATTAGATAATCTTATTTCTTTGGAGACGAAGTGGAGTCAAGTTTTTGCGTTACCTAAATGATTATTTAATTTTGGGGTTCATTGGACCTGGTGCGGTACACAATAGCGTCTTGTAAACTTTAACATCAAAATTAGATCGATCATAGGTTAAGACTGTCCATAGATGGGTGACCATCATTGTCATAACGAGTTCCTTCGTGTTTCGGAAAGTACGTTAAATTGTTTGTCCCTGTTATACGTCTTTAACAGTCATTACGAGAAGTCAGAAGCTAGAAAGTCTCACAACCAGTCTGACTAAGGGGTATCGTGTTGCCCAGGTAACTGGGTTGAGGAGGTCAGATAGGCAGTCGCTCCTTGTAAAACACTGGTACTTAGCTGAATCCGGTTAGACTGGAAGCCGACCCCAAAATAGTTGGGAAAAGGCTAGGATGATGATGACAATTCTAAATCTATGAAACAGTTTTCAGGCATTCAGGACATCAATTTATTCACCCGAAACTGGTCATTAAACTTATAATACAGCTATTTCAATTTATTTAAAAAATGGCAGAACTAATTGCAATTTGCTTGCTGTGAGTAATACTCGAAAAGAGATAGTCTAGCATTTTGCAACTGGTGGTCAGTGACCGTGCTATTTGGAGGTTTATTTATATTGTTTAGTTTATAATAATGTTTGTTATATAAATAGTTTGTAGGAAATATAGTATAATGTTTAAGAGTTCGACGCGCCTGTTGGTCTAGTGGTTAGTGACCCTGACTGCTATACCGGAGGTCGTGGGTTCGATTCCCGCCCAGGACAAATGTTGTGTGATGAGCATGATCATTTGTTCTGGTGTTTGGGTGTAATTTATATATAAATAAAGAAGTAAGTTTATCAGTTGTCTGGTTACCATAAAACAAGCTCTGCTTAGCTTGGGATCAGATATAAACCGTGTGTGAGCTGTCCCAGGATATATTAAAAAAAAATGTATTTATGTTGCTGAAATATGCTATACAAGCTGTTGCCCGCGGCTCTGCCCGCTAAAAGTCGAAAATGATCCCAAGGGAACATGAAATCGAGATAAAAACTTGGTCTAGGTTATAAACTATCTTTGTACGAAGTTACGATTAAATATGTTCAGTGGTTTTAGCGAGAAAGAGTACGTTTATTATATAACTAGCTGCAACCCGCGACTACGTCCGCGTGGTTAGAAGATATAAATTAGGAATTTTTGCTCTTCTGCTTTTTTCCACATTTTCCATTGTATCTTCGCTCCTCTTAGTTGCATCGTGATGGTATATAGCCTAAAACCTTCCTCGATGAATGGTCTATTCAACACAAAAAGAATTTTTCAATTTGAACCAGTAGTTCCTGAGATTAGCGCGTTCAAACAAACAAACAAACTCTTTAGCTTTATATATTAGTATTTCGATCGTAAATATATGACATGATCACATAATCAAAAGAAGGTTTACATAAATAAAGGAAGTGTACACTTATGCTCATAGACCATAGCGTCCTTTACGTAAACATTAAGGAACAATTACTTTAACAATCAAACAAGGCTGTGTTTATGTGTTTTTCTACAGATATAATCATACTAAAATTGTATGTCGAGTTATTATAATATCACCAAGGTATTTTTTAAACAGACTGGATAGATATGGTTGAGGTCACCACGCTGAATCCACTGGGTTCGATCTCCGCGTAGGACAAGTATTTGTGTGATCCACGAATGCTTGTCCTGAGTCTGGGTGTCTTTGTGCATGTGACTTGAATGTTTAGTGAAACCCGAGACACAAGGATTGAAAATGCGGGACTCGTTTTTATTTATAAGATGATGTTATATACAGCAATTGAAGCTGCAATAGCCTAGTGGTAAGACTGCAGGACTGCCAATTTAAAGGTCTCCAGTTTATCCCAAGACATGCAACGACTTTTTGGCTGGTGTGTACTTTAGAAATAAGTTAAGTGTCACAGTTTTGTGCTTCCAAATGCATGTTTAAATGCGCCTGATCTTTATCTAGGTCGTAAGTTGTTAGTTTAAAATAAATAAAAAATATTTTTTAAATATTTTGAAAATTATTTCAATTGTTATATCAACGAAACCATTATTACCCTTCCTTTAATGCAGTCGAGTAAACAGAATATTCTCGAAAGACCACAATCATACACAATGTATTGAAGTATCCCATTCAAACATTTGAGATACAAATGTATGCAATCTGATAAAACTTGCATGATTGTATTGAATTATTTGTTATTTCAAAAGAATATTATTGTGTTTTATGGTCATTTTATAGTTCAATTGAATAGAGTCAATAGTCAATTTTGCAAAAAGCTAAAGATCTGACGTTTAAAAGAGAATGAATTTTCTTATTTCTCATTTTAAAACTAGATCTCTCAACGGTGAGCTAAGTTCCACGATACAGTTTATGCATCTTGAAAAATTACTTTTATTAATAGTAAATCGATTTGCAGCTCGTAACTAAGATACAACTGAGCAAGCTGATTGATCACAGGTTAAGCTAACTATTGGCAGGATGTGAATAAGATGATCACCTATGTCACAACGAGTTCCAGCATATTTCGGAAGGCACGTCAAATTGTTGGTCACGGCTGTTATTTATAAATTTGGCACACAGACAGTTTATAACCAGGAGTAATCCTGGAATATTGTTCCCGTGGGATCATTTTTTTTAACAAGCAGAGCCGTTGGCAACAACTAGTATTATCATATGACAGACAAAAAAGATATGACCGATAGCAAAATAAATAAAAGTTAACGACACATCACCTGCCGACCTTTCGCACTTCATAACGCAATAAACAAAGTTTAAAACAATAAATAATTATAATTAACTGACACTTAACAATAACATAAAATTTAAACAATACCTTCTACATCCATATTGTATAGTTTAATGCAACACTAAACACAACACAAAAATATAAAAATAAATGTATTTTTCGGCACAATAATTCACTTTTTATTTCCAATATTTTGATCACAATAAGCACTGGAATAACACTATTATTTTCACAACAATTTATGATTATTTTTCAATATTTATCATATAATTTACACTTTCATGAATTTCATATTATTATTTTATGTTTTTGTATAAATTTTTAATAAAAATACACATATTTTTGTATTCATTGTCCACTTCACTTTTATCGTAAATATTTACAAAAATGTTCGTGTTTTTGTTATTTATTTATATAAAAAGACACGTAAAATGCTGTGGCTGTGCCAGTAAGGACCATGCAGAGTGATCTAATTTGTATAATCGTGAAAACATAATGTTTCTTGCTGTGATAACGTCTTATAACTTATACCGCGCACGATTTTATGTAATAACGCACAATTTAAACAATTTCGATAATTGATTTTTGACGTAATTATTTTTTGGTATATAATTTCGGCCACCTGTCCGATGGACCGACGACCTGGTGAAAGCCGCTGGGTCTCGTTGGATGCAGGTGGCAATGAACCGGTCGCGCTGGAGAACGTATGGAGAGCTATAGGCTGAGATGATGATGATATAATTTCAATTCAATAAGAATCAGAGTTACTAAATTTTTAGAACATAGATCGGAAGCAAAACAAACAGACGTTTTAGATGATTATATGAGCAAGATCAACAAAATCAAAATTGACAATGGTAACCAAAGCGCAATGTTCGCAACCAAACCGCTGTGTGTGTGATTAGTTGCGCTTTCGATTCCTGCACGAGACAAATATTAAGTTGTGAAGGTTCCTTCCGAACCGTATGCTGCTAAGTTCTTGTTTTTTTACAAGGAGCGACTGCCTATCTGACCTCCTCAACCCAGTAACCTGGGCAACACGATACCCCTTAGTTAGACTGGTGGTCAGACTTTCTAGCTTCTGAGTACCCGTAACGACTGTCAAATATGTGTAAGTAAAAGTCGGAACAAAAATTTACCGTGCCTTCCGAAACACTTAGTAACTCGTTATGAAGTAGATGGCCACCCATCCACAGCCCAACCTTATCAAGTGTAGCTTAAGTTAGGGAGGAGCTCCTTCTGCGTTTTAAGTTTAAATTTTCTAGAAAACTTAGAAAATATAGCAATGTAGAAAGAGATCTGGCTAAAAACAGGCTTTAGTTTTTTATAGCCTGGATGGTCACCCATCAAAAATCATACCTTGCAAATATTTGCTTAACAAGCGATAACTCTTTTATAACTACTTACCGTGATTTGAAATCACTAAGTAATTAACTATTGCGTCGTTTTGACCAAGGCTAAAAACCTTCGCAAAACTAATTAATAAATTACTTAAGTAATTAAGCTTAGATTTTATCTAAATGATAATATAATGAACAACTGAAAAGCGAAGTTTTTAGAACATGTTTTTTATATTTTTAGCGAATCAAAATTAAACGCACGTTAAGTTGTGGGTCCCGGCTGTTATTCATACATCTTTGTCAATCGTTACAGGTAGTCAGAAGTAATAAAGTCTGACAGCCAGTCTAACTAAGGAGTATCGTGTTGCCCAGGTAACTGGGTTGAGGAGGTCAGATAGGCAGTCGCTCCTTGTAAAACACTGGTACTTAGCTGAAACCGGTTAGACTGGTAGCCGACCCCAACATAGTTAGGAAAGGCTAGGCCAATGATGATGTTAATCATAAAACTGAACTAATTAATTCTTGCCTCCCTTTCGCATAACAGTATTATATACAAATGAGGCTAGGTCATTACTAGTATTATTATGACGCTAACGATAATGATTTATTGCTCTGGTGATGTGCAAGTGAATTATCGATAATTTTTGTAAGGCCGACTTTGAATGGCGTAGTTAATATTCAGGGCCGATTTGAAAATGTGGAATTTTAATTGGTCGTTGGAATTTTTGCACGATTTTTTTGTTAGATTATATTATTGTTCTGCTGTGTGTTTTTAACCGACTTCAAAAATGAGGTTTTCAATTTGGAGTACGAGTATTTTGATTTACGTCTTATAGTTTAACGGGTTATAGATGTCATAATTTGATGGCATAAAAATGTAATCAACTTTAGCTTAGCGTTTTTTTTTTGTTTTTTTTTTGAAGCCGGTTGTACAAAAATGCTAGAAAGTTTAGTGTAATTCGGGAGCACTTTATTTTTGCGCCTTTTTTTTTTGATAATTCGGTATAATAAAATTTTGCTTCAATATAATAAGCCAACTAATTTCGCCAATTCTACAACATTTAAAATTCATGAACTGTCATATTCACTGCAGGGATAGCCGAGTGACAAATATAGGTAATCCCGTGTAGGACAAGCATTTGTGTGATCACGAATGCTTGTCTTGAGTCTGGGTGTCTTTGTGCATGTGACTTGAATGTTTGTCTTGCATTCTATTGCGGGAGTCATTTTTTATACATAGGAGAATGCAAGAGCGTGTAAATTACGTGTCTGCTATTTTTAATAAATACTTACATACCAACACTTTCAGTAAAAGCATTAGTTAACACAGTAATTTGGCACTAACCCTATTTGTTTCTTACGAATAATCTGTTTTTATTTAGATGCTATTCAGTTATAGTTTGTCGTTATGCATTGATTGTTGTTTAGTATTTTAATTAGATTGTAATTCAAAAATAGCTAATATAATAGCTTTAGAACGCAAGCTTTAGAAAAAATCAAGGCACTTTCTATGTTACCCAATCTAATGTAAAGTCAATGATTAGCTATCGACAAAGGTATCTTCGTTAAAAATTTCGGACTTACAAAGATTACAATATCCCAGTTCTATCCTTGCGTTTTCCAGGAACCCAGTTAATTAAGAATTTGGGCTCATCAATTGTACAGTACAAATGAATGATTAACTATTGACCTACTTTCAAACCAACCAATCAAACTCACACAGCCGCACCAAGGTTGAAAAACACCATCTATCGATACAAAACTATCGACACCTTCCCAACCCTATCAACAGCGCTAATTAGTTTAATACAATTTTACGCTAAACATCAGACGTACCGACGCCTGTTCTGATATATATAATTTTTATATTTGAACTCATTTCTCGAGAACTCGAACGTAGAAATTACTATCAGCTAAGTAACTTTCAAACAATGTTCAGTTATCAGTATGACGGCTTTTGGTGTTAAATTTAACGGTTTGTATGTATTTATATTTTTGTACTTGCTACTAGAAGTTTTGGGGATATGAAACTGCGCAGTTCAATATTGTTGACGTTCAAAATAAAGTCCATTTGAAGATTCTGAATAGAATAGAAAAAAAAAGAGAATGAAATCTGAGTAGGTCTATCTAGGGAGAAAAACTCGGCATACTGAGTTTTTGGTCAGAAGAAATTAGAACTGCAAATGTTCCAGAAAATTTATGTAGTGGTGGTTAGGCTAACGCCCTCCCCTCAACGCCCCCTACGCATAAGGGGCTAACAGGATTCCACATGCAGACGCCACCACTGATGAACATTTTGGATAATGTGGGGTAGGAGGGGAACAGATACTAAATATAAACTCGATTCTTTCTCACAAAACTAGCTAATGTTAGTCAATAGAGGGAAGGGTGGGCTTTGGACTGCAGAGGAAAAGTAAAGGCTAGTAATAATATGTTCGGTAATTCGTTGGCTTTTAATAAATTCATTTTATTTCAAAATGAACCAGAGTTACTAATGGATTTTCTTGCCGGTTACTTACCATAGGAATGAATTTTTGGAACCCCGCAATTACAGTCAATAGCATAACTTTAACGTTTCAAAAGTGCCTGGAAAACGGCCTATTTGAAATATAAACTTTTAGATTTGATTTGAAAATTATTGAAGAAATTTATTAAAATGTAACGTGCTTATTTTAACATATTTTGAGTTTCAATAAAACTTTAATTTTTCTCAAAATCTCCATTAAGTCAAAAAACAAAAAGTTTAAGGCCATCATCCCAGCTTAAACGTCACAAATGAAGTGTGAAACTATGCACAGGTGCAAGTCAAGTCAAAGTAAACAAAAGGAAATTCTTAGTTGAAGTTATGTGACGTTGATAAGCTCGTTGCAGCACAGGTCAAGAGAAATAGAGCATAGGAAAGTTTATAAGAGACTTGTTTACTTACTGAGAACGAAATGAAATGGGGATGAGGTCTATAAAGTAATAATCTGTTTAATCGATGTATATCTTTACTAATATATAAAGCTGAAGAGTTTGTTTGTTTGAAAGCGCTAATCTCAGGAACAGCTGGTTCAAATTGAAAAAATATTTCTGTATTGAATGGACCATTTATCGAGGAAGGTTTTAGGCTATATACCATCACGCTGCGACTAATAGGAACGAAGATACAATGGAAAATGTGGAAAAAACAGGGCGGTTATAAATCATAACTTATATCTTCTAACCACGCTGACGAAGTACATATACTTTCATACAACGCCATCTAGGCCCAAACTAAGCAAAGCTTGTTTTTTTGAGTACGAGACAACGCATAAATTAGTTACATATATTCCTTAATAAATAACTGTAGAGATACCTACATTGCACACAGACACGGAACAACTGATCGTGCTCATCACACAAACATATGTCCTGGGTGGGAATCGAAGTTTAGTCCCTCAATTAGACAATGAAGAAATATTAGACACGTATTTTGTCTTTATATTAACAATAAAAATTTATAAAGATAACTTGCTTTAAACTTTAGGATATGGGTCTTGTGACGTAACAGTCTCGTAAAATTAATGCGAAAAATTCCACTCAGTATAATTAAAAAAAAACATGTTTGCGGGGGAAAAACGTATCCATTATCATCAAAATAACTACCAGACCGACTTTTAAAAACAATCATCATCCCTATTACGACACTTTTATAGCAGTCAGGGCCATAAACAACTTGTATGAAGATTTGCAACGCATTGCCATACACCGACACAAAAGCGCGGATGACGTAGCGCGGCGGTTCAGGTTTAGTCAGTAAGAGTCTGACACTAGCCGTTTCTTCCTAAGAGAGAGAGTGTCCATGAGGATTCACCCGCCTTAACAAAAAAAAAAGAAAGGGGCTATAAACCACTAGGCCAAGAAGAATGACAATCCTCTTCGACAAGTGACGTGACTTTGACTTGCCAATTCAATACATTTGGGGGATCCGTCGGCGTTAGCGTGAGGAGAAAATCTTCTCTCCCATGATTCAGGTGTGACGAAGGTGGTCTGATGATCGAGTCAAGTGAGCGGGGAGCACGTAGCTAGAAATCGCAAAAAGATAGGCAAGTTCATATCATGCATATAGCCTAGTGATCACCACACCAAACCCACCGTGCGTACCCGAAGGACAAGCATTTGTGTGATCCACTAATGCTTGTTCTGAGTCTGGGTGTCTTGTGCATGTGATTTGTATGTTTGTAAATACCGCGACACAAGGATTAAATTCCTTACTTCGGGAGGAAACTTTGGAAGAGAAAGCGGTAGGCCTTTGCCAAGTAGTAGGATATATGTAAAACAAGCTAGAGACTTTAGCTGTTGCGGGAACGGGAAACCTATACGCTGTGTTATTTGCTGTCCTCCCACAAAAGACTTCCAGAAAATTCTAAAAATTTTCAATATATATTGGTTTATCATTGCCTGCAGTACACGGTTAGCCAATGTCAGTTCAAGGATTAAAAGGCGACCTTCATTTATAGTTATCAATCTGTTATCAATTAGGGTATATAAGTGTGTGCGAATCTAAACAAATTTATTTACACTGATTTTGCTGGGAATTTGTTGATAAGTAAAAACGAGGAGTTTGGTTTGTAGCGTTTTACGAAGCTATGTCCGTCATATGTATAAAATTACACTAGGTGTTGCCCGCGACTCCGTGCGCGTGGACTTCAGTTTGTGCGGTGATTCCCGTTTCTCTTTGTAAGTCGGGATAAAATGTAGCCTTGATCCTCCCTTTACAGCTTTTTTCCAGTTAAAAAGTGGCCTGTGTCCTTTCTTAGACTCTAGGGTATAAGTGTACTAAATTTCACTTTAATCGGTTCAGAAGTTTTGGCTTGAGAAACGAGACAGACATTCATAATATTAGTATGGATAAATAATATGGTTTCTCTGGTACTTGATTTAGATTAGTTTGCGGAAATAGCTTAATCTGATCTTTGATAAATAGGTCACAGGTTCACTAGAACTGGGCCCTGACGTAAATCTAAAGATACTTAGGTTTATGGTTAGAATCCAGCTATTTAAGAAGGATTAATGAAAGAAGTCCCAAAATTAATGTAGGAGATAGAACTTTAAGTTAAAGGGTTTAAAATACTATCTATACAAACTTTCAGTTCTACCAAAATTCAAATCGTTTTGATCAAAAAAGGTGTTGGTTCACTAAGAACCGACGGGTCCCTCTAAATAGCAAAAAAACATCGCCGTAGGCGGATATAATGGGACATTTTCAAATCCTTTAACTAAATCTGAAACCCTGCCCTGCATAAAGATGTAAGAAGGCATGGGAAGCTATTGCCTAACAATAAGACTAGTAGAATAGAGGAGGGAATATGAAGATGAAAACAATAACCCAGGATTAGAATGCAACCGTGCATGATAAACGAAAAGTTTATATCTCCGTCAGGGAAAACCACAGCCATAATAGGCTATTTAAATACTTCACAATGTTAGAAGTTAATGGATGATTATAGAATAATTGTCCTGTTGCAACCACCTACACAATCCATGCAGGAATCCCCTGAACAATGAATCATGAAGTCCCCTTTTTTTCGGTAAGGCGGGGGAATCGTCTTGGACAACCACTCCCTCGGGGGAGGAAATGGGTAGTGTCAGACTCTTACTGACTAAACCTGAACCGCCGTGCTACGTCATCCGCGCTTTTGTGTCGGTGTATGGCAATGCGTTGCAATCCTTCATACACCGACCGCAGGCTTCATGAAGTCCCCTGCTTAAAGTACATGACAACTATGCTAACGGAAGGGAAAAATATGACTGGTAAATGTTCTGATATTGATTATTATGAAGCAGTGATTATTTAAAACTGATTAAAATAGTGTTCAATAGAAGTTTCATCAATTAAAATTTAATAACAATTGGAGGTTGAATCGTCGGTTCAAAATTGCCTCCAATATACTGGCACGATAGGCAGGAGGCAACATCAGTGAGATAGGCTAGGGGTGTAGAGAGATTATAATTATTAATATTATTTCCTCCTTTTAAAAAAAAATACTTCTGCAGTAAGGACCTTAATCCTTGTATCACGGTATCACAGGTTTCACAAACACTCGAATCACGTGCACACCCAGACTTTGAACAAGCATTCGTGGATCAAAAAAATCATGTCCTAGGGATCAAACCGGCGACACGTCACGCATAGATGTTTAGGCGTGGTGACCTTCACCACTCGGCTATCCGTGCAATGTAATTCTAGACCATGTGGTCTAGTCAACCTTAAGAAGCTACTACGCAGTAGAAAATCAACTTTTATCTTAGCAACGAATTCCAACCACGTGTTTTAAAACAAATGTATCTGTAGTAACAGATCCAGTGGCTGAATTGCGCGCTAATTATATTAATTAAGGATGACATCATCAATTCTTTGTTATTACACAATGCTGTGATAAGGAGTGTTTTATCACTCTGTTATCTCGTTTATTACATATTGTAAGATCTTCGACGAGTGGTTGAGATGATTGTGAAATTTTTGGGTTCGTTTTATATGTGAACTTAATTTTCGTTTTTTTGGGTTGTGTACCGAAAGGGTAAAAATGGAACGGACTAGATAGCGTTGTGTAAAAGTTGTGGAATATTATTATATTACTACTTTTAACTGGACAGTAATAAAGCACGGATGGCCGAATGTCTGAGGTCACCACACCAAACCCACAGTGCACAACGTGTCGCGGTTCCTATCCCCACGTAGGACAAGCATTTGTGTGATCCACGAATACTGGCCCTCTGGGTGTCTTTGTGAATGTGACTTGACAGTTTGTAAAACACACCGCGACACAAGTATTAAATTCCCTAGTGTAAAAGCCGTTTTACATTTTTCCAAAGAGTCAGCGTATATACGACAATTTTCTAAACGGCTGCTGAGCATCGTAAACAATTACAAATTTAATTGAATTTCCAATACAATTCTCAATCAAAAGGTTAATTATATTATCCTGGAGTCCTATTCCAAACTCTTTCGTAATATTATGACCTGTGTGTAAGAGAGATGGCACTCAAGGCCTTGTATAGCACTGTCTTGCTTACACAACCATCATATAGTTTGACTGGCCCGTGACCCTTTTCAAAGGTTGTCCTTATCTAATTAATTACCTATAGTGATACCTAACTGTTAATTATTTACTGGTAATAAATCAAAGTGATGGACGAGTGGAAGGAATTTCAGGAATGTTGTAAACAATTTGGAATTAATAAAACTTAGTTTAGTTTTTTGATTTGGATGAAATCGATTCTTTCTGACAAAACTGCTAGAGAATTAAGGAAGCAGTGACAAAAGCAAATAGTCGACAACCTTTATTGCCCACCCTGGGCAATGGACTATTTGCCTTTGTTCAAAATTTTCTTAATTGCAGTCCAATTTGAAGAAATGGAATTTGATCGTGATTTGTTTTTTTAGCACTGAACGCTTCAGCCTTAGTCTAGAATAAATAAGAAGAGGGAAGGACAGCCTTTGGGCTCTACTGAGATGATAATTGTTTATCTATACTTATAATATAAACAGGTATAGTTTGTGAGTTTGTGCTGTTGTGGGCAGTAATCTCAGGATATACTGAATCGTATTTGGAAAATCTTTTACCAATAGCAAGCTACGATATTCATGGTGCCATATGCTGTATTAATCACCCGAATGCTGCTCCGAGTCAATGTGATAATTTACCATTTACCAGAAATAAGGTTGTTATTACGAAGCAGTTTCATTTAGTATCTGCCTATAATTAAAACACTCCAAACTTGACTTTCCAAACAAAGAGTTTATCATTAAACGAACACAGTTGACCAAAAACGATTACCTAAAAATACCATGAACACACAAATACCCATGACTCATGGCATCCATGGCAATACATCATGATAACAGACAAATGTTATGGCCTTTTCACACGTCGCATCTGATTAAGGCTATATGCTTCCAATACCAATCCAGCTATTTCCATTAGACGCGATGGCCGCTCAGACCAAAACTAGTCAGGCGATCCCGATGAATCATGATCATTATCATCAGCCCGTATTCGTCCACTGCTGGACATATGCCTCCCCAATTGCACGCCATCGAGATCTTTCTTCTCGATAAATACTCGTGACTAAAACATTGCTTTTAGGTATTATTTTGTCTTTGCTTTCATTAACCTATTCTCAAAATACATTGAGATCGGATTTCATTCTCACCGGATTGTACGAAAACCGTATGTTACAGAGCGACTGTATATATATCTTCCACAACAAATAGTCCATTGAAATGCTACATTTTTAAGGCCTAGCCATGCGTCTTCTCAAAAATGCAGCCGCTAATGTAACATTTCAATGGACGAAAATGTTACTGGGTAACATGGTATCCTATAGAATAGGAATGATGACTGGGTATAAAAAGAAAAAAATCTCATTAGTCCCTCAGTTAGATAATTGAAAAGTATGAGACACGTATTTTTTCCTTTTTCAGAAAAACTAGAATTGACAAAGATTAACTGCTTTAAAGTTTAGGAGAGGGGGCTTGTGCGTAACGATATGGTAAAATTTATACTCAATCGTGACGTCACGCGTAAGTTTCATTCACTGTAATTTGGTCAATTTATGTTTGCGGAACAAATTAAAAAATACGTATCCATTATTATACAAAAAACTACAAGACGGACACTGCAAAAAAAAATAGTAATCATCCTATTATACTAACGCTGACAAATCACTCTGATGATGAAACTGACAGCTCAAAATATATATTTTTTAATCTGTCTGACAGACTAAATTGATTTTTTGATAAATACCCGTCTTCACTGCTGGTTCTTTGTATTTACAAAACCCCAAAAATGGTTATTATATTCGATTCTAAATAAATACTATTTTTACTACAAGACTCTGTTAATTCTAATGTGACATAGGATTGTCTGGCCCTGTAGATTTTAGCACTAAAGTAAGTATTAAGGGCTTGGCTGTGGAGTGGCGTAAAGGTCGCCACTCCCCATTTCCTAAGCTATAATTATATCTATGTTGCGTGGATCGATTTGATGACCACAGCTCTCTGGACAATGGTTTCCCTTCTACGGGCAATTTGGTATAGTTTATGACTGGAATAAAGGGTACTGGATAGAAATAGTTAGTACCTACGTTCTTCATCCAGCAACGAAAAAAAAATTGTATTTATTTCTAGATTCTTATCTACTGGGGGCCGATCATCGCCAGAATAAGTGGAACGACGATGAAGTTTTGTGGAAAATTTCAATACAGAGCGACTGCCTTCGTCATAGTGGTAAGCACTTTAAAACCATTAATTCTATGAATCTTATACAACGATTAACGATTTTCGAGACGCGAATATAAAAAAGTGTTTTTGAGATATCGCATGCTTTTTTGGTAACACAAAATAAACACCTTAAATACAATTATTCATATTCACATTCATGTCATTTATTTGCATTCCACAATGTGTTACGATATAGGCTTAAAGCTATCTACGTATGTGAAGATTATTTTATAAAACCTTGAGAATCCCCATATAATTACAAGAACTCGACTCGTAAACCGAAAAACGTCAAACTATGAAAAAAACTTAGTAACTCTCCTGAAAACGCCTCTATTCACCCCGTAACCGTAACTTATTGTGAACATCAGTAACATGGACGTATTCTGACCTTCGCACGTCATGTCAAAACAATCCCACTGGGTGAAACAATAAGACTGTTATTAATGATATTGCTATGAGATTTTCACTTAGAAAGTACTTCATAACATCGCAAGCGAATGTAGGTAATTTAAAACTTGGAGATGATAGGATGTTTAGGTTATGAAAGGACAAGTTCTATATTGCATGTATTAGGAGTACCTAAAATGGTCTTCTACCATTTTTGCAAGTAAGACGGCTGTAATGGGGATGTAGTAGTAATATAGTAAATCATCATTGGCCTAGCCTTTTCCCAACTGTGTTGGGGTCGGTACCAGTCTAACTGGTTTCAGCTAAGTACCAGTGTTTTACAAGGAGCGACTGCCTATCTGACCTCCTCAACCCAGTTACCTGGGCAACACGATACCCCTTGGTAAGACTGGCCGTCAGACTTTTCAAGCTTCTGACTACCTGTAACGACTGTCAAAGATGTAGGAATAACAGCCGGGACCCACAATTTAACTCGCCTTCCGAAACACGGAGGAACTCGTTATGACAAAGATGGTCACCCATCTACGGACCAACCGCGTCAAGCATAGCTTAACCTGTGATCGAATCACTTATGCGGTTATAGCTTAGCCACGAGCTCCTCCGTAATATAGTAAATAATATTATAAAGCTTCAGAGTTTGTTTTAACGCGCTTATTTCAAGAACTACTGGTCCGATTTGGAAAATTCTTTCAGTGTTACATAGCCCACTTATTGAGGGAGCCTATAAGATAACGATGTGATTAATAGGAGCAGAATCTTTATAACCACGCGAACGAAATCGGGCGTTATAGCTAGTGAAGAAATATATTGATGACAACAGGATCTAATACAGCAAATGTCTATCTTTAACATACCAAATCTATCTCATACGGTGGATGTACAACCTGGTATCAAAGTTTAGGCCGCCCGTAGTCCTCTGAATGACTTAACGAATTTCTATGCATTGCCATACACATTGCCTTAAGTTTAGTCAGTAAGAGTCTGGCACTCCCCCGAGAAGGTGAGTGTCCACAAGGATTCCCCGTCAAACCATAGTCTCTGTCTGGGATTGTCCGAAAGAGTTACCGTGGCCCCGGTACACGAAGGGCAAAGGAAGGAACATGGGTGGGTTTTAGTCAGTAGAAGTCTGACACTCCCTTCCGTTCAACCCAAAACAGAAGGGGTCATTTGATTTCATAATTTCCCATCCGAAAAAAAACACGAAGGCATACGTTTTAGTGAAACTTTAAATAACTAAACAATCAAGGTTAAAAAAAACAAATCACGATTCAATATAAAAACTGCGAATAAAACTTTGTTATTATTTATCACGATTACTTTGTATTCAATATAAACTTTATTTCTTTGTGAATAAAAACATTATTGTTATTGATACGAAATTTTTTACAACCATACTACCTACTAACTTTTAAAGTAATAATAATATAATTGTGTAAACGTGACAGCGCTATAGACGGCGTAGAGCGGCGTCTCTTTTCCACACCCGCTATAACATTCGTTTAAGATTTATTGATAGGTTCATTGAAATGTTATCTGTATTTTAATTAAGATACGATTATCAGAACAGACTTCAGTAAAACCTTTCAAGATCCAAAACTTTTGTCAAACATGTCTAAGCACACTCGCACATAATTCACCTTTAAAACAAAACCAACTAAACCCAACTCGGTCAATCAATTCAGGGGCTATAATTCTCAAGACAGACAAACAGACAGACCCATCTAACTTGTAACACCTATCTTTAAACGTACGGGGTTAAAATCACTCTACGCATTTACAACATTATCTTTACACGCATTAAAAGAATAATAAAAAAAGATAAAAATTTACAACAAAGATTACAATTGTAAACATATGCTACGTCACGTGATGACGTCATTACCTGCGGGATCCATTCATGTAGACACACTGGCGTTACACTCTTACACTCTGCACTAAATTACACCAATTATATTTGAAATAATTGATTAATTTAAGTTTTATTTCGGTTGTGTTTAGTGTTATTAAAATCACTTTGTTTTGTTATTTATTTCGTAATATTTTATTAGACAGCAATCACTTCAAATTTTGTTTCCTCACTTGATTTTTAGCGACCACTCTATACACCGTCACACATTTTATTGATTTAAATTAAACTGTTCTTTAAAGATTTTTTCGAAAAATCCACATTTTTAACACAAACAAATTCACTGTCAAACTAGTAACACTGAAAAACTAATGACTCACAATTACATCTTCGAACTTCGTTTAAACACTGCAATTTTCACAACTACTTAAAAAATGACTCACTTTTTAAGCACTACTTTTGAATTGGTATATTTTACATATTTGCGAACATATTCAGTTTTTTACGTGTTTACAAGTGTATAATAAAAAGCGATATGAAATAGGTATAAGTTTTGCGCGATCTCGACGCGCACTACTGAACAACGTACCGTGGGGTAAATGCCGCCATTTTTAAGCTTGGTTTACATGGTACGGTGTTCAATTTGTTATATTTTTTTTGGAGCCAGATTATTGACAGAATCGTGTAAGAATTTGGGGGAGGCCTCTGCCCAGCAGTGGGACACAGTGGGCGAGGAAAAAAATGATTTTTAAATATTTTTGGGCATGTGATGTGTAATTTTAAAACAGTGCACGGAGATTCTTTTTACTAGGAAAACTCGCTTTCGCTTTCATAAGGAGGGGGTTCTTAATTTGTGTTTTTTTTGTTGTTACCTCAGAACTTCGGACTGGATAAAACGTATACATGTTTTATCGTTTAACGTGAATCAGCTGTTATTTGGTCCAGCAAACCGTAAACAGTAAACCAATGTATAGTTAACTCTAGTTTTATTTTCCCACGTTTTACTAAGTTTTTCTTGTTTCTTTGTTCGTTTGACTGTCGTTCCGTTTGGATTTTTGTAACTCAATTTTGAGGCACTTCCCGATAAGCTAGCAGGCTGTAATTTAGGGTAGCTACAAACCCAATCACAATGCAATTCGCAAGAATAATAATGGCTGGAACGATGTTGATTAAATTTTAATCGAGTAATTATGACAACTGTCGAGTCGAAAAAAAATTTTTTGCACGTTTTCGCGTAAATTATAGGAATTCTGTGACCCTTCTTAGCCCCTAGGATTATTTTAAATTTTAGGACATTTAACAAAGTAGGTTTTTACATTTATTCAACTATTAATGATACCTTTAGTGCTTAGACAGTAACCGCGGCATGTAAACCAACGTTATTAAAATTCCGTGATTGCTACACGTGAGTCAGACAGATAAGTGTTATACAACAGATAGTTTTGTTGTTGTATATACAGGGAGAACTGTGTTGTGGAATATTTTTATAATTTATTAGCTGCTGGTCTTGTGGTTAGTAGTTCTGACTGGTATACTAGGACGTGGTTTTGATAATCGACTAGAATAAATGTTTGCGTGATGAGCACTATTGACATTTGGTGACATAAAAACCTCTTCAACTTTTCGATTAGTAGATTCATTTGAAGTAGACTTACATGTATTTGTTGTTAAAAACAATGGGTTAGAATAGTAAATTGTAGTCGTACTGAACCCTTAATATCGTGAGTCTAATTCCCATTTCCGGTTGTAGATATTTAGATAAAAAAGGACTCCCGCATTATGAAGTTTAATCCTTGTATCGCGGGGTTTCGCAAACTTTCAAGTCACATGCACAAAGACACCCAGACTCAAAAATAATAATAAAAATAAAAAGTAAACAATCCTACATTTACGTAAACATCTAAAACAAAACGGTTTATTTTTGGCAAATGATCACCAAGGAAGGAATGGTGAGATTGTTTGATGACGTCAACAAGAAATCCATTATTTCTTGACGTTTGATGTGTTTGCATGCGTATTTAATACGTCATTGATGGTGAGATGTTGACATACATAAAAATAAATGTTATTGGATGATTGCTCAGGTTTCATTTACGTTATAATGATTTGAGGTAACGGTTTATTACAAACTTTGAACCCCAAATTGATTCCTTGACTATGAGCATACGCGGTGATGTGGCAGCAATCGAAGGTTATTTAAAAATAAATATTTATGTTATTTTAACGGTATCTTAGCCTTTTTCCCAAGTATGTTAGGGTCGGCTTCCAGTCAAACCAGATGCAGCTAAGTACCAGTGTTTTACAAGGAGCGACTGCCTATCTGACCTCCTCAACCCAGTTACCTGGGCAACACGATACCCCTTAGTTAGACTGGTTATCGGACTTTCTAGATTCTGACTACCTTTAACCACTGTTAAAATTTTTAAGATATCACCTAAAACCAACATTTTGATGTGCCTTCCGAAACACAGATAAAATCCTTATAACATAGATGGTAAACCATCCACGGACCGAACGTCTTAAGCGATATATTGCCCAGATAGCCGAGTTGTTGTGTGTTGAGTTTTATTTATATTATGCACGAATGCTTGTCCTGAGTCAGGCTGTCTTTGTGTATGTGACTTGAATTTTTGTAAAATACCCCGTAACAAGAGATTAAAGTTTCTTAGAACAAGACTTACATTCAACAACAACAAAACTATTAATAAATAACTAACACTTTTGCATACAACTGTACAATTCCCATCTCGCTCTAACAGAAGTCTGAACCAGGGATGTTGCGAACATTCGCATCTGCATCCGCAAATGCGGAACATCCGCATTGTTTTGGACATCTGCATCTGCTTCCGCATCCGCATTAATCAATGCGAATGTTCATGCGGATGCGAATATTATACAAGTAGCGACAAGAAAGAAACTGGGCGGGGCCGGTGATTGACGCGTGCCGGTCGCACGTGACAATAACCAATGGGAGCGAAGAAATTAGTGACAAGATTCGACACGTTTGTTTGTTTTCGCTAGTGCATCATTTGTTTGTTCCTTGCAAGTGCAAGTGAATAAATACGTGTTTGTTTGCGTTGTGAAGTGAAAGTGAACTACTTATCGTATCATAAAGATAAATAGGTATTTTTAATGTTATTGTGATACAGTGTGTAAATAAGAAGAGTTTACAAGAAAACTTTATATTATTTAAGACTAATATTCATAAGATCACAGGGTAACTTCTATTATATTACGCCGGTAATACGTTTTATTGTAGGAAAAAATATCGTTTTATGACGAAATTCGTTATTTTTCCAGTGTGATTCCCGTTATTGATAGTTTATCTAACTATTTAGTCAACAATGTCACCACCGATCAAAAGTAATGTATGGGATTATTTTGAACCAAATAAAGAAGACCAGGATAAAGCTAATTGTAAAATATGCAAAAAAAGCTACTCTCGCAAGGGCCGCACCACGTCGTCTTTAAAAAACCATCTTAAGTCGATGCACTCAGAAGAATTTTCTACATTTGAGAACATTAGTAAGAAAAAAAATTACAACAGATGAAATCTGACGCAAGTAAGTTTCATAATTAATAGTTTTAATTAATTAATATTTACTTGAGGCATTGTTTGGTTAGTTTAATAAAAGAATAGTTTTAGTTGTGGTTTATTGGCAAAGTTTCCACTCAATATTATAGTTATTTGCTGTCATATAAAACGTCAGTTGTAAAAAGACTAATATATGTAATTCATTTATCTACTTCTTTATTGTTTCAAAATAAAACAACCTGTACATAAATGTATATTTTTAATATGATATTAAAATATGAATAGTGAATTACTTAACTCAAAAACTATTCGGCTGATTGCAAAAATTTTATCACTATCAAAAAGTGTACCTTTTCTTTTAGTGTAGTTTAGCTTCACGCTATATTTAATGTTAATGCCAGAAAAACATTAGGGATCCTTCCTTCTTATAAATATTTATAAGGAATAAACTCCTTTTATTTTTATTTTTTGCAATATAAGTTGGACATTTGATTTTGAAAGTTATTTACAAAAATATATAGAAAGGTTTTCTGGTGTTTTAAAATGTCCTCACTTTTTAATTACTTTTAAGTAAATAGTTTTTTACAACGAAAATTTTTATTTATTTGTGTATTTTTCAGATAAAGTTACCACTCCTCTGCAAGAATCAAAGAAACAACTTTCATTAGAGGAAGTGGTTCTAAAAGAAAAGAAGTGGGACGTCAATAACTTGAATTCTAAAAAAATTGATAAACTCATTGGAGAAATGATTGCACTTCAAAATTTACCGTTTAATTTTGTTGAAGGGCTAGGTTTTCGTAGACTGATGCAAGAATTAGCACCAAGATATAACTTTAGGGGACGCAATTTTTTTACAGATTTTGTATGCAAGGAATTATATAGCAAAGTGGCTCAAAAAGTTAAAGGATTAATCGAAAATTTTGATAACATGTCGTTTACGTCTGACATTTGGTCGGATCCTAGCTCAAACGCTTCTTTGCTTAGCCTGACTTGCCATGGAATTGCAGAAAACTTTGATAGATCATCGATAATATTGAAATGTGAGACATTTGACGGCCGTCACACTGGTGACTTAGTTGCTGAAAAATTCAGTAACATGCTTTCTGAATGGAACATTAAAAAACAACAACTGCATTGCCTAATCAGAGATGAAGGGTCTAATATGAAACGAGCCGCGCGATTAGCAGCATTAAATGATATAGACTGTACTGTTCACAAGATACAACTGGCTATCCGTAGTTGTTTAGGTTCTCAAGAAAACATAAAAATACTAAAACAAAAGTGTAAGAGAATTTCGACCCATTTCAATCACTCTACCATTGCCCAGAAACAACTGCAATCAATTCAGGACAGACTGAATCAACCGCACCTGAAAGTGTTTCAAGATTGTGTAACACGATGGAACAGTACATTCTACATGTTCGAGCGTTTTTCAAAGATAAAGGATGCTCTGAGCCTTTACATGAATGATAATGAAATTGACCCTGTTCTACCAGAAGAATGGAAAATGATTGAAAGTTTCATTCAATTACTGGGACCTTTTGAGGAAGCAACACGGGAACTGAGCAGCTCTTCTGCTCTTATTTCATCTGTGATACCGATAATACAAATGCTTGAAAAAAAAGTTGATGACTATTTAACAAGATCGCAAGAGTTTGATCCGATTCGTCAGGCTGTAACGACTTTGAAAAACGAACTTTCTACAAAGTTTTCTAGCTTGGGAGAAAACAATTTATATACCATCGCTACCTACTTAGATCCTCGCTATAAGCACAAATTTTTCACACCGGTGACTGAAGAAAAGATTAAAGATGACATTATAAAAATGATAAATATTGAGAATGACAATTTTGAATCAGTTAATACCAATGCCAAAAGGGCTAAAATAACTGATTGCATGGAAAATGAAACAGAACAACTAGGACCAGGGACTTCAGGTTTCAACAAAAAGCCATGCTTAAAAAACGACCTGGCTATGATGTTAGATTCGTCGAGTGAAGACGAAAGTCAAGATGAGCCAGAAAATAGTAGCGTTGAAGCTGTATTAAAAAAAGAGTTACTTGCTTACCGTACTAAAAAAAGAATAAATGTGAGTGAAAATCCTTTAAACTGGTGGAGTGTACATCGAGGGGAATTCAAGGTATTATCGCCGATAGTACGAAGATTTTTATCTGCTCCACCGGGCAGTGTTCCTAGCGAACAACTGTTTAGTAGCGCGGGATTAATTTACGAACCTCTGCGTAACAGACTAGAACCAGAAAAGGCGGCAATACTACTCTTCATCAAGTATAATGCTCCTATTTTTAAATTCAACTATTGATATAAAAAACAGAAGGTGTTCAGTTACATTATACATGACTTATATTTTTAACATAAAAATAAGTACTTAATTATGTTTGATTACAATAAAAATGTTAATAATTACGTTGTCATTGTTTTAATTCTTCATGGATAGACTTAATTTACATAATATCTTATACATCCGCATCCGCATCTGCATCCGCGGATGTGAGCCTGCTAAACTCCGCATCCGCATCCGTATCCGCGGATGTGAAAATATCGGCATCTGCAACATCCCTGGTCTGAACTAAATAATTCACATTTTTAATATATTTTGCACTCAATTTCAAACAATTAAAGTTCATTTTAGATGACCTAAAATAGAACACATTGTTATACGAAATAAACAATCAATTTTGAACCCTACTCTTTGGACTTAAGGTCGAATTTTAACTAACAATGGATAGAGAATCTTTTAGCCGGTTATTGCTGAACGATTTTGCACTTTATTGCTTTGAGATAAAGTGTAGTTTACAATAATAATGTTATATGAGTAATTGTTTTAGAAACACTATGATAATGGAAGATAATTGACTCATCATTTTTGTAAAGGAGCACAAGAGTACTGTTTTAAGGTCACGGCAAAAAGTTGTTTAAACAGCAAACGCTATTTATAGAAAGTTCAAAAGTTCTCATAATATACTAGTGATAGAACGATACTAGTGGGTTACCAGATCAGAATCCAATGTTTTTGCTTTCAATAGCCTAGCGCCTTTAAAAGACCGCAAATAATAATATCTATCTCTGATCATGAAAATAAACACCTCTCTATCTACCTAAAAAAGTTTTTTTTTTTCAAAAATTATTTAAAAAAATCAGGCCCACTCTCTCTATCAGCTGAGCTAAGGCCTAGCCCAAATCCTTCCACGATTTTCTATCCTGGGTTACTTGAAATCAAACCACGCGGTATTTATTAAAATCGTATCGACACCGTTTCCTGTGCCAACCATGGCGCTACCGTCCATCCGCTGTCTCTCATAAGAAACTTTAAGAAAATCCTAGACACAGCAAAGCAGTACACAACTAATTCATTCGCAATATGACAGAACACATACAACTTCAAAATAAAATACTAATTAGACCGAATTCTAAATAAAAACACAACAACTAGATATTCAACGCCCCACTAATAACATTTCAACATATCATCATCAGCCCATATTCGTCCACGGCTGGACATAGGCCTCCCCAATCACACGCCATCGGGATTATTAAAACACGTTGGATATTTTCCATGAACTATATTTGACAATCAACATAACAGAGACAAACATAGATTACATAGCTACAAGACATTAAAACCTATTTTGATACATACTAACACCCCCACTTATCAAAATAATCAAAACATTTCTGACATAGTACAACACCCACTATATAAATAAACTTAAAATGCTTTACATGTCATTAGTACACCATTTAGAAAAACAGTAGAGTTATACTCATTCCCATACTACAAATACATCACTAGGGTTTTTGACAAGCTCCCAGGCATCATTATCTTCAAATGATTGCAACTTCTCAGCCAAAGCACGTCTCTACTGCTCCTTCTCAGGCCTTTTCAGAGCCTGTGAGATTGAAATCTCCTGAGAAACTGGAACAGTACTGGATACACACAAGTTGCTGAAACCATACCGATCAGGCTGCTTTCCTTGCGTCTTCTGTCTATCATAAGGCTCTGGCTCCTGACTAAGATATACATGTAATGTGTGTTTCTTCACCATCAGTGTATACTGAAGAATCTGAAGAGCTATCACTATGATAATCAAATACTGGAACACAGGATGCCCCCACTGAATCTCTGTTCTCCTTCTCCACGCTGATCTCTGGTGTTTGCACATTACTCTCGTCATCTGGAACCAATATTGCCTCCTGGCTGTTTGCATTATCACCTGTCTCGCTTTCTATCAAAATAACATCTGCTGGTGATAACAGTATCTTTTGAAGGATTACACAATCTCTATCCTTTCACATTCATTCCATATCTTGGCTATTTATATGTGCAAGCCACTTCTGTGCCACAATCTTCCTGTAATTGCAGGAGCTGCCAACATGTAACTTGAAGATTGTAACCTCAACTTGTAAACCCCATCAGTTAAGTCAGCTATCGCAACCAAAGCATCTCTTCCGTCATAAATACATAACAATGCTTTTCTTCAATTATAACCTGGTTACCATTCCTGATAAGCTCGCTAACTGATTACAAGTTTGTAGTCAAAACAGGCACGCATAGCACATTTTTCACAGTTATATGACATTGCAAGTCTGACATGATCTCCACATCTCCTGAACAATCAACCCATTAAAACACGGTGATAGTTTCATGTTTGCAATCCCGTCCTTGTTAACAGTCATATGTGCACTGGCACCGCTATCTGTGTACCAACCCTTCTAACTAAACCTTCCGTTTATAAAAAACATTGAAAACGCATTTATCCGCCATTTTCTTTCATAACGGGCACCACATTTATCATAGTTTTCCATGCCCTTTAGTTTTGGTACACTAGCTATATTCGAGTTCATGGTTTCGCCAGTCAACAAGCGCAAATTATCTATTTTAACAACAAAATAACTGATAAATGCCCAACTGAGCCCATAACCTATTAAAACACGTTGGATATTTTCCATGAACTATATTTGACAATCAACATAACAGAGACAAACATAGATTACATAGCTACAAGACATTAAAACCTATTTTGATACATACTAACAGGGATCTATCTCCGGCTGCCCTCATCCAGCTCCTGTCATCTTGCGCAGATCATCACTCCACCGTGCCTGACCTACACTACGTTTGCCGAGACGCGGTCATTTCAACACGCGACAAACTACAACTTTCTGTTACCAACGAACAACGCCATCTATTGAGGCACCATTGAACTAACAGCTATAATAATAATAATAATCTTTATTTCAGAACAATGTCCATACATAATTACAAAATAATAAGATTTATAGTAAAATTTGTGCGCGTATAAATGCTTTCAGGATGTCTGAGTCCTGCTTTTCCGCAATAACCTGCAGGATGCTGTTGGTGCTGCTCCTGACCCTGCTCAGTAGTGATACGAGCCGCTTGCGTATTACCGCGTGGAAGCCGTCTACCCTGGCTTCCGCAAACATACCGGAGGCACTGCAAAAACGGGGCAACCCCAACAACATCCTAAACCCGTTGTTATATTGGACACGTAAGGCATTGAGCGTCCTCTGCGTATATCTGAACCACAGGCTGCACGTGTAGAAAGTCTGACAGTAGGCTTTAAATAGAGTGACTTTAACTTGTTTACTACAACGCACAAACCTGCGGGCCAGCATATTACTTCTAACCGCCAATGCCCTACGTTCCCGTTCTATGTCAACCTGGTCCTCAAGGTCCTCTGTAACGTAATGTCCAAGATATTTAAACTTTTCTACCCGCTTTAGTTCAATGCCATTTAGCTTTATTGCGGGCACATTCAATGTACATTTACCGGGGGCCTTGAAAACCATGTACTCGCTCTTCTTAGCATTGTACATCAATCCATGCTGAATGCTATATGTTTCACATATTGCAAGCAACTGCCTCATTGCACTTACAGTTGGGGTCAGCAGCACCATGTCGTCTGCGTAACTAAAGTTGTTCATACAAATGTTGTCAATCCAGCATCCCACTCGTGTGCTGCTGAGCCCAACTATAAGCTCATTCACGTACAAGTTGAAGAGCCTAGGAGAACTCAAACCACCTTGTCTCACCCCGCACTCCAACCTGTACGTGTCCGAGAAGGCATTTGCCCACCTTACATAATTATTCTGGTTTTGGTACCAGAAATGAAAAATCCGTTGTACCTGTGTAGGCACGCGGGTTTTCTTGAGTTTCTCCCATAACAAGTCATACGACACAAGGTCAAATGCCTTGGAGAGGTCAAGAAAGCATGCATACACAGGTGTACTTCTTTCCGTGTAGTATTGGACAGTGTGCTTCAGACTCAGAATTGCGCTTTCAGTGGAAAGTCCCGCGCGAAAACCAAACTGAGCATCATGAATATTAATATTTTTATCAAGTTCTGAGTCGAGCACACTGTCCAACACCTTGGCCACAATTGTAGCCAAGGAAATCGGTCGGTAATTGTTCTTATCAGACAAATCTCCAGTTTTATTTTTAACTATTGGTACTACGATGGTTTTCATAAGGTCTATAGGCAAGTACGAGTGATTCAGACATAAGGTAAAGAACATTGCCAGCACACGCGGTAAATGAACACCAGCGTATTTTAGATGCTCGATACTGAGTCCATCATGACCCGGTGACTTGCCCTAGACATGCTACTCACAATTTGTCGAACTTGTTTAGCAGACACCCTATACAATTCACCGTCATGGTGGACCAGGATCTGCAGACGAAGAACCAGTGGAGACTTAGTGGTAAAATGTTCTCTAAACAGTTCAGCTATATCTCTGCTATCACTCGCACTTCCCACGCTCACTGGAAGGCCAGTCTTATGATTTAAACTGTTGGTTGCTTTCCAAAAATCACTAAAGTTTTTAGAAGCACGACATTCCGAAATAATTTCCATTTTTATCTGTTCTTTGTTATTGTGACACCACTTTAATCTATTTTTAAATAATTTGCGACTTTCACACATTTCTTCATATATAGTACCGGATTGTGGCCTATCCTGAGAAACCCAGTATAAAAATTACTCCTAGCTTCCCTGTGAGCTTCACATACATGCTTATTCCATCCTATTACATGTTTTTTCTTACGCGAGTGAGATTTAGTTTCACAAGTGTTAATGGCTGAGTCTGTTAATGCTATTATTATATCCTTATATAGTTTATCTAGACAATTTCTATGTTCCTTACAATTACAAATATCATAACTACATTCTCTTAATTCAACAGGAAATCTATTAATTTCAGTTTACTATTGCACAATTTGGTATAGCTTTTTATTTGTTCTTTAGTTCTATAGCCCCAAACAGCTTTATTTTTTATATTTTTATTATAATTACTATTTTTACATATAATTGCACTTAATTCACACTCAATGACTAGGGGCAAATGATCAGACCAAAACGTGTCATAATTAATAAATACATTCTTAATAGTTGTTTGGCAGAATGACTAGTAACACAGTGATCGAGCCACCTCACACACCCGTGAGCCTCGCTTATAAATGTATAATTACTTAATACACTTCCTAACACATCTATATCCACACAGGACCATTGTTGGTCCATACATAAATTAATTAGCTCGTTACCGAACAGTTCTCCCGGATGAGCATTAAAATCTCCTAGTACGTAAATAGATTCTATAGCGTAATGATCAACTATCGCACATACCTCGCCAAAACATGTCGTAAACTCCTCCAAATTGTCTATTCCATTTGTCGGCATGTAAACACTAAACACAAGAAATGCGCGGTCTTTCATAGACACTTTTATTGCACTGATACGCGGATTATTGCACTCGATAACAGTCACCTCTTTGAACACACTTTTACGCCACAGTATTGCCACGCCACCGTAAGGTTTCCTTTCAAAACACCGTTTGAAATATCCACTGCTGACGTGCCCGTGTATGCGAACTCCTGGTCAACAGTGCCCAGTATCGGTATGTCATAGGAAGTAGCCAGGTCTCTTGTAAGGCTATGATATCCGCCGACTGACACAATTTTCTGACACAATCAATTGATCTTTTTATCGACTTACAGTTAAAACTGACAAATTTAAATAAAGTAGTTGTTGCAGTTGTATTTGTTTGTATACCCATTATTAATTGTTTTGTATCACATCACTATTCACAACATTGTTTTCGGCCTTCTTAGTTTTATTAAAGTAAACAAAGCGCCTAAAAGACACACCTTCTGGCCACAGACTATCATCTAAAAACATTGCGAGCTTGTGGTGTGGTACAAAGATTTTAAATGCATTATAATTTCTTTCCTTTTGCATTATAATTTTCTTTATTGTTACTGCAGTTTGAGTCTTTGACAGAATGTAGTCAGCAATGTCGCTGTCAGTAACTTCTTTAGCTACACGGGATATAAATAATGGAATATTTATTTCCGCAGCTTTAAATTTCATATCCACATCCGAAGCCGCTTTTCCTCTACTTCCTGCAAACTTGTACTTTGGCTTCTTTTTTTGTACAATTGTCCATCCATTCTTCTCTTCTTTATCTGGTTGTATTTTCTCGCTTCCGCTTATCGCTTGTGATATAGACCGCGCCGTCTCCGGTACGACACTCGGGCGCTCAGGATTCGCGCGCTTGCGTTGCACCTGTGTCGAAACCGCGGTTGAGGCCTCCACGCGCGTGCTTGTATGTGAGAGAGCGAGAGACCGATTGATGCATTCCGCGTATGACAGGGACGGAGTATCATCGCTTTGCTCGCGACAACCCGCCAACGACTGCGTCATCGCTATGTTTTGCTTTTCTGTATTGTGAGGTAGATCAGTTATTGTACAATCCAATGTTTGGTGTTTGGACTGCTCAATATGTAATTTTAAATCATCTAACTGTTTGTTAGTCACGTAGGAATCCTTAATAATCTTTAGTTCGTTTTGCAACAACAAAATATCCTTCAGAAGTTTACTTGCATCCAGATGATCAAACGATATTGGTGGTAATTTATGTAGTTCCCGAGCAACAAATATGGGTACTAATTCCGGATCTGTTTCTTTAAATAATGTAATTATATCAGCAAGATCCCTCTGTGATTTTCCTTCTCTCTTACGCGAAATTTTACGTCTTGTAGTAGTGATCGAATCGAAAAGCAAGTTTTTAGCCGCTTCAATCTCCTCTTCAGAAAAACTTGTGACACACAATCTCATTAAGCTTTCCTCATCCATAACATCCATTTTGTTCTGGACATAGGCTAACACCTCACATATCACAATGTTACAGTTATTGCACTTAATTACTTTCGAGTTCGACGTCATTTTTCTAGCACCGTAGGTGAATGACGCGACCGCACCTCACGCGTACCCGCGGGTCATAGCGGATTATAGCGGGTGTGTTGAAAACTGCAGTCAAAATAAGGTTGTGCTTTTTAATCTTTATTTAATTTTACTTGTAG
The DNA here is from genome assembly GCF_003590095.1 of Trichoplusia ni. Taxonomy (NCBI): domain Eukaryota; kingdom Metazoa; phylum Arthropoda; class Insecta; order Lepidoptera; family Noctuidae; genus Trichoplusia; species Trichoplusia ni. The sequence goes on along the minus strand of NW_020799689.1, from coordinate 2,645 downwards.
ATATAATGAAACTTGAACGTGCTGAACATTTTAAATTAAAAAAAATACAAGAAAATATGTTAAACCTATTTAGCCAAGCATTATTAAATTTATTACTATGAACTTATTACAAAAATTAAATTGTATATTGATTAGAAACTGACGTAAAGTACAAAAAAGTAACTTGTTTGATTTACCGTACCGTCCCGCACTAGATAATTTTGAGGTTTTCACCTAGAGTTATCATCGCAACGATATGCTCACAAGCCAATATAATTTATATGTTGCACTGAACAGTCTAAATTCACTATACTTTTATTATAATAATGTTTAACCTAGAGGCAAACCCTATCCATTGTTTTTTGTCATAGAGATTTTCCCCATATTTAGACAAAATCAATACAATCGCTAGTAACTTAGGACACACGTCGACTTAGCCATTCGGCGAGCGCTGTCCTCCCCGCAATTTGGCCTATTGAATTCTGTCGCAACCGACGTGTTAGCTGTTGCATCGTAAGCTCGCTTATTTGCTCTGAATAATTACAGATAGCTACGACCTGCACTTCGTTGGAACAACCATTTAAATATGACTATGTGTAAAAGAGTGACGACTATATATCAGGGGCCCGATTCAGCTATTTACAATGGCCGATTAATAAATGGCAATTTCAGAGGACAGTGATGAACAAAAATTATCACCTTTAAGAGTTTGTGACTCATTCCTACGTACGTTTTCTGAGTTTACGTTAAAATAAATTAATACAATTACAAATGCATTTACTACGTTTTTGTGAGTTATTAGTTATATTCCAAGTAAATAAAATCTTCAATACTATCACATTAAACTCTCCCGTAAAAATCGAAATTCCAACGACAAAAGCAATCAAAACCAGCTCACCGATTTAGGAGCTACAATACCCTAAATATAAAACTTGTCTTGTTTAACTCATAACCCTCTTTTTACCGTTGCTAGTAAAACTGACAGTAGTGACAGTATCTCTTTATTAAGTTCGCCACTGAGCCAGTTCTGTGCCATTGTATTTCAGTACTTAACTTGAGCACTAAATTTACACCGTTTCGCGTTGGTTAGTTAAGAAACTCAGCTCGGCGTACAGTTAAGTTAGAGGAGTATATTTTTTAGTTTTAACTTCCAAGTCGCTCAATAGATGGCGTTGTATGCAAAGACACAAAATTAATTCTTCAACCGTCACTTTTAAAGTTAATCATACGTAGCTTCCTAAAGTCTTTTAATTAAATTTATAACTTTTGTTTTAGAGGCCTTACTATTTTATCAATTAGTACAAGTTGTGTACTGAGAATAATATTGAACTTCAACCCAATCAGTTTGAACCAGCAGTACTACTGATACCCCTTAATAACCAAACTCAAATACTGGTTCTTTGATATCGCGTATGTTTGCGAACATTCTAGAAGCTTGCAGTACAGTACATAGACGTTCGTGCCCCAATTAGTAGCAACGGACGGCCTACCTAATTCCTATTAGTGACAGTATTCACTAGCAACAAAACTACTGCAAGAAAGTCTTTCAATTGTCATTCAACAGCCAACTGTTTTGTTTTCGACACACAAATCATAACTAAATCGTGCTTGATTACACCAAGGACCTAACTACTAAGGGGGGGGGGGACAGTAAAAACTGTCACCACAACTTTAAAATAGGTATGACCGATTTTTAACGAGCATGCAACACTAGATTTGCACGCGATCCTCCTCAAATACAGAAAAAAAATGTAATCACTCAAATAGTTAAAGTTTCATTTTTGCGTCGGGGGTAAATAAAACAAAAAAAACTTTCATTTTCAAACAGTGACGTGACTTAGACCTGTCAGTTTGAAAAATTCAAACGATCCCAAAAATTAAACTTTACTTCCAAGCTCAGTTTTCTTAAGTTGGCCGACAGTTGAAAGACTATCTTGCAATTGATTAGTTGTCAGTCAGCTCTGTATCTTAGAGGTACGCTTTCTATAAGCGAACTGTTTGTTGTGCTTCGTGTGAGGTTAATTGCGTATGTATGAGGCATAGGCTTTCAATCTCAAGTCTATTTTGGTCTTGTGTTGCCTTAAGATATATATTCACCAGGAATAACTATTGACAAGCCTGTATTATGAGATTTATGAGGTGATCTTAAGTAAATATTGAAGTGAGTCGTGTGGTGGTTATATGTAGTTGGAGCCGGCAATTTTTTTTTTATTGCTTAGAATTGTCACAATTCATTTTTTTTATACTCCCGCATTAGTCCATTCAATCCTTGTGTTGCATAGGGGTGTTGAGGGGTTCGACAAACATTTAACTCATATGCAAAAAGACTACCAGACTAGGGGCAAGAATTTGAGAATCATAATAAATATTTGTTCTTCGCGGAGATCGAACCCACGACACGTCGCGTTCTGTGGGTTTTGGTTTCGTGAGCCCTTCCACTCTTGTTTTGAGGCCTTTCGATCAATCAATTCAGCCTATATCAGCAGTTCCCCAAGTTCTGACGTTACACCAAGACCACTGTAATTTGAATTCTCCCATTTAAAAAAAAATTAAATCTAACCGAATGATGTTTATATGACATACATCAAACAATTTCTAACATTTCCAAAAAAAATCAACTACAAAGATCTTCAAACTTCAAAAAAATTTCGCGAGACGTACTCAAA